>NC_083229.1:12850664-13090664 GCF_032191835.1 Heteronotia binoei
TTTTACAGGCTCTCAGCCTGTGCCAGGGCGGCGGCCATTTTAGTGGTGATTTTAGGGGTGGCCATCTTAGGGTCTGTGTTTTTTGTTTCCTCTTTTGCTGGCATTCCTTTTTAATTAGGGGAATGTCTGGACGTAAAGGAGTAGGAAAGTCTAAGGGCAAGCAGCCTGCACGTAAGGCTCCTAAGCCTCCGCAGAAACGTCCCCCACCTCTTTCATCTTCTGATGAGGAGGGGGAGGATGAAGTGATGATGATGATGATGATGATGATGATGATATTGGATTTATATCCCACCCTCCACTCCGAAGAGTCTCAGAGCAGCTCACAATCTCCTTTACCTTCTTCCCCCACAACAGACACCCTGTGAGGTGGGTGGGGCTGGAGAGGGCTCTCACAGCAGCTTCCCTTTCAAGGACAACCTCTGCCAGAGCTATGGCTGACCCAAGGCCATGCTAGCAGGTGCAAGTGGAGGAGTGGGGAATCAAACCCGGTTCTCCCAGATAAGAGTCCGCACACTTAACCACTACACCAAACCGGCTCGCCACACCAAACCGGTGAATGCGGCTATTCTTGCGAGGCTGTGTGCCCTTGAACAGGTGTCTGGGTTACCACCATCGTCCGGTTCTAAGAAGGGGCTTGTTTCAAAGATGGCTTTTCAGGCCGATATATTGACTCATTTATCTATTTTAGAAGGCAGGTCCACGGCTGCTCCCGGAGGAACTTTGGGTTCTGGTGTTCTGGATGCTGGAGCTGGCACTTCTTCTGGAGCGGGTGGTGCAAGTACCGCTTTGGTACCTGGCGGACTTCCAGGTAAGGTTGGTGATGGTGCTGAGGCTTGCACAGGGCTTGTCTGGCCATGTGGGCCTGGGGTCCAGCTACACCTGCTGGCGCTGGTGTGGCTTCTGAGAGTGCAGCCACTTCTGCTGGAGGTGCGGGGCCTCAGACTAGCTGGGCTTGGTTGCAGGGTCAGTTTGGATCGTGGGGGAATTGGCCGGGGGCAGGGCAGTTGGGGGTCACACCTCCCTTAGCCGGGGGTTGGGGTTTACCTTCCCCGTATGGTTCAGTTTCACCTTTTGCCGGCCACAAGAGATAAGATACTAAAAGGTGAATATGTAGATATATTCTCCCTTTTATTTCGGGCGTTGGAAAAAAAAGTCGAGGAACTTGACAATAAGGAGAAGGAGAAGCTAAGGAAGAGGAAGGTTGATCGGACCTGGGCCAATTGGCTTCCGGGGTTTTTTTTATTTATGCAAGGGTGATAGCGCATGCTCAGCCCTGGCGGGCGGCAGCGCTAATCCAGTACATGGACATCATATACAAAGGGTATACGATGTTCAGCAGCCCGGCCTGGATTCAATATGACCAGGAATTCAGGATGAGGGCCGCCTTGTACCCTTCCCTTCCCTGGGATCGGATACATCAGCAGTTGTGGCTGTAGGTGATGTCACCAGCTTGGCCTAACTTGGGCAACCGCTCTGACAGCAGCCATTTAGTTGCTGAGGCTTCCTCCTCTCAGGCTTCTTCTTCTTCTTCATCTTCCCGCGGTTCGGCGGGGCAGGCGGTTCAACCCCGCTTGCTTTGTTGGGAGTTTGGCTCACAGGGGGTGTGTAACCGGAAAGCTTGCCAGTTCAAGCATGAATGCCCCCTGTGCGCCGGCCCACACTCCTTTAATAACTGTCCAAGAGTTCGGCCACGGAAGGGTCAGAAGAGACAGAGAGGGAGTGGGGGTTCTTCCCAAGTTGGAAAAGGGCCCCAGCCCGATAAATCTGGGACCTCTTGAACGGTGGCTACTCAGGTACCCACGTAGGGCCGATAGTTTATATCTGTTGCAGGGTTTTACATTGGGTTTTAGAATTCCTTTTCAGGGTTCTCAGGTTTCAACTTGGTCTCGGAACCTTAGTTCGGTTAATGGTTTAGAACATATAGTGGAGGCTAAGATTGCCAAGGCGCTGTCTGAGGGCAGGATTTTGGGCCCATTTGCTAGTCCTCCGGTGGTTAACCTTAGGGTTTCCCTTTTGGGGGTGGTCCCGAAGAAGGCGCCTGGTGAATTTTGTTTGATTCACCACCATTCTTACCCCAAGGGTTCTTCTGCTAATGATGGGATCCCCAGGGAGCTTTGCTCATTTAGGTATACTTTGATCAGGCCATGGGCGTCGCTCGACGCTGTGGTCAGGGGGCTGAGCTGGCAAAATGCGATATCAAATCTGCATTTCGCCTTCTCCCTGTCCATCCGGATGATTTCGCGCTTTTGGGTTTTTCTTTTGCAGGGCAATTTTACACGGACAGGGCTTTGCCTGTGGGCTGCTCTGTATCATGTGCAGCTTTCGAGTGTTTCAGCACATTCCTTGAATGGGCTGCGCGTGAGAAAGTGGGTTTGCAGGATGTTGTTCATCATTTGGATGACTACCTGTTTGTGGGTCCTGCTGGTACTGGACGTTGCGCTCAGTTGTTGTCTGGTTTTATAGAGCTGGCCACTGAGTTGGGTGTGCCATTAGCCGAGGAGAAAACGGAAGGCCCGGCCCAATGCCTTGTGTTTTTGGGGTATTGAGTTGGACACCCTAACGCAATTGTCCAGGATTCTTGGTCAGAAGCTGGAGGATTTAAGGGGTAAGATTAGGACTTTCCTCCTCAAGAAGAAGGTTACGCTTCTTGAGCTTCAGCAGTTAGTGGGGCACCTTAATTTTGCTTGCAAAGTGGTTACCCCCGAAAGGGCCTTTTTGCGCAGGTTTTGTGATGCTATGGCGGGCCTTCGTTTGCCCCAGCATAGGACTAGGGTTACCAGCAGCATGAGGGAGGACCTGCAGGTGTGGCAGGAGTTTTTGGAAGCCTTTAACGGGGTTTCTTTTTGGAGGGAGGACATGAGACTTCAGGTCATGTCCGATGCTGCTGGGTCATTGGGTTTTGGGGTCTACTGGTGCATGGAAGTGTGGCCGGATTCATGGGTGCTGGCTGGCGTGTGCAGGGATCTCACTTTTTTAGAATTTTTCCCCATTTTAGTTGCGGTTTGGTTGTGGGGGAGCAATATGGTTGATCGCACCATTCATTTTTGGTGTGGTAACATGGCAGTTGTTCATGTTATTAAGTCCCTTTCATCCAAATCGCGACGGGTTATGAGGTTGGTGAGGGCCTTCACTCTGCGTTGCCTGCGGCTTAATATTTTGTTTTTGGCCAAGCACGTTCCTGGGGTGAATAATGGGGTGGCTGACGCTCTCTCTCGTAAATAGATGGAGAAGTTTCGTCAGCTGGCCCCGGACGCCGATCAAGAGGTGGCGCCAATGCCCCAGGAGCTATGGCTGATTGGAGAGCCGAGGCCTGCTGAGCGATAGGCCTAGCCATTGCGCCTAGCACCAGTCTTACGAACGTGCTGTGCGGCAGTTTGAAGACTTTAGGGCCGAGGAAGGGTATCACATTGTTTGGCCCCTCCCGGTGGAGCAGTTGCTCCATTACTGTGTTTCCTTAAATGGTAAGGGATTGGCCATGCGATCGATTAGGGGACGCCTGTCTGCGCTGGCTTTTGCTAGCAAGGTGTTGGAGTATAAGGAGGAAACACAGATTTTCGTGTTCGAAAGATGCTGGAAGGGTGGTCCAGAGAGGTTGGGCCTAATCCTGACACCCGATGCCCTATGTCTCCTGGGATTCTTAGGGGTTTGAAAGGGGTTTGGAGTGCAGTTTGTGCATCTCATTTTGAGGCTGTTTTGTTTCATGCAGCCTCTTTGGTGGCCTTTTTTGGGGCATTCAGGGTTAGTGAGTTAGTGGCAAGCTCCAGGAAGTATGTTTCAGGTAGGGCGTTGTTATTTAGGGATGTTAGGTTAACGGGGGGTAAGACGGTTCTTACCGTCTGTCATTCTAAGACGGACCAGCAGGGTATGGAGACTCTTTTGGAGCTTGGTCTGTGCTCGGAAGCTGAGCTTTGCCCAGTTTCTGCATTGGCTGATTATTTGGCGGTAAGGGGAGGTTGCGAAGGGTTGTTGTTTTGTCACTCTGGAGGCAGCCCTCTGACAAAACATCAGTTTTGGGCAGTGAAATCTAGGGCCTTAGCTCTTCTGGGGTTGTCGGGAGTGAGGTTTGGTACCCACTCCTTTAGAATTGGGGCGGCCTCTACGGCCGTGGTTTTAGGATATTCTGCTCTGTCCATTCAGCGCCTCGGCCGTTGGCTGTCGAGGGCTTATAAAGGTTATATTCGTCCTTTGCTCCATTCATAGCTTTGTTTGTTGGAGCTGGGGTAATTATGGTTAGGTTTCATAACTTGTTTGTTTCTTTCTTTAGATGCTGTTGTTCCTGGCCGGAGGAGCCGAGTTCTTATCTGAGGGCACAGTTATGTGTTTTGGGCGGCACATCAAGCTCGGAGGACTGCTGTTGGCTCTCAGCTGGGGCTCAGCAAATATATTACGGTCGAATGGCAGGGGCGCCGGGGTCTTCAGTGGCCTGGCCTGCTCCCGCTTTTGTTTCATGGGTGTTTGGCTCCTCCTCCTCAGGTTTTGATTATTCACCTGGGGGGGATTGATCTCGGGCTGGTTAAGGGTAAGACTTTGATTTTGCAGGCCCGAGATGATTTCAAGTACATAAGGAAGAGATGACCTGGTACCATTATAGTTTGGTCGGCCATGATTCCGCGCTTGGTATGGCGCAGTGCTTGGAATCCAGCTGGGATAGAGAGGGGCTCGTTACAGAGCAAATAAGGAGATCCGTAAGATATTGCAGGGTGGTTTGGGCCGCTATTTGCCTCATCCAGATGTTTCTAAGGAATATCCTGACCAGAGTGGATGGGGTACATCTCTTGGAAAAGGGTAATATGCTTTTCCTGAAGGATCTTCGGCAAGGGCTGGTTTTGGCTTTGGGTGTTTCGGTGGGTGCTAAGCCCTAAGTAGAGACTTGGCCTTAGTTGTGGCAGGTTTTACAGGGTTTTTGGTGCCAGGCGGCCTGGGGCGGACCGGTTAGCCTCCCCCTTTAGGGAAGTTAGGGGTCTGGCAGGATCAACCTTTGGGCATTGGTGACCCAAGGTGTGTGAATGCAGACTGTCCTGGAGACTCGATTGGATGGGTGCCTTTTGCTGAGAGACGCGTCTGGTGACTGGGGCCCTCCAGTGCGTGCCTCCCTGCTGGGCCTGCCTGACGGGAGCTGTGACACACAGCTCCGGGTGGGGGGCCGGGTCTCTCGCCTGCAAAAAAGGCAGGGGAGTGGTCTGTGGAGACCCCTGGCCCTGACCTGGAAGCAGTTCTGGTTGCCCTTGTCGTTGCTAGGATTATTTAATAAAGTGGCCCATATTTTTACCAAATCACTTGTGTCCACCTCTTTATTCCGACTTGGGGGGCAATCAGTATTCTATGCCAGTTTGGTGTAGTAGTTAAGAGTGCAGCCTTTAATCTTGGAGAAATGGTTTGATTCCCCACTTCTCCACAGGAAGCCTGCTGGGTGACCTTGGGTCAATAACAAGTTCTCTCAGAGCTGTTCTCTCAAGAGCAGTTCTCAAAAGAGCTCTCTCAGTCCCATCTACCCCACAGGGTGTCTGTTGTGGGCTGAGGAAGGGAAGGAGATTGTAAACTGCTCTGAGTGATGAGTGGGGTATAAATCCAGTCTCTTCTTCTTCTTCTTCTTTGACTCAACTGGCTGAGCTATCCAAGCTCATGTCTTTCACAGCACCCACTACTGATACAGCTTTCCTGTATCAGAACAATTTGATTCCTGACAAGGAGCACACCTCAAGAACTTTTCTAGTTTGTTCTGAATTTAACACGCACAAAACTATTAGAGAATTTTGCTTCCATATTATACTCTATTGCCCTAGAACTGTATGCATCTTCAACGCCAGTTGTCTCAGCCAATTTTTAATAGTCCATTACAGTTACATAGATAGAATAATTACATGAATCCATAAAAGTATCTTTCACAAAGAGAAACAGGTCATAAGTGAGGAGCTCAGTCTAAGAAGCAGCTCCTCAGTCCATTCAACTTCCCATATTTGTAGGTTTTTAAAATAATCTCTTTACAATAGCTAGCTGTCCCACTTGATGCAAGGGTGTGCATTCTTGCTAACGAGTTATAACTTCAATCACCCTGCAAAATTATCTATACCTGAACTCTATAACATTTTTCAGTTCACTCTTGCTAATTTTATCACAAGGAAGTCTGTTTTTAAAACAGTGATTACAAGTTTCGCATACATTTGAATATCTATTGGCCTTCGCCCAATACACCCCGTCTTTGAACTTTATCTTCACTTCTTTGAAGCTGAATATTCCTGCCATTCTCAGACCCTTTTTATTTATTTATTATTTATTTATTTCTTCGCATTTATATCCCGCCCTTCCTGCTGAAGCAGGCTCAGGGCGGCTAACAGCAGTCAAACCCAGACAATAAAACAATAGCAAACCATTAAAATTAACAATAATCTTTACCGATCAAGCAATTTAAAACAAGTTAAAATGATCTAAAACAATTTTGGTGCTAGTGTTGGTACTATTAAATTCAGCTATGTTGGGCATCTACTTATACTGTAATTTAACTAAAGGCAAGTCGAAATAGAACTGTTTTACAGGCCTTGAGGAGCTGGGCAAGGTCCCGCAAGGCCCTTTTTCACTTGAGGGCCTCAGCCGATAATATCTATTAATATGGGTTACGTGGCTTCAAATCAAAAGGCAGTATTATTTTGTTACTCCTTTGTTTCTTGCCCCTCTTCAAGGCTGTTCTTTCCTGGGTCACTAAACTCTCCTTTTGGGCATGTGTAGCTGAGATGCTAGTTGAGATCTGGTTCTGGTCAGAGCTGACCCTGCCACTAGGCAAGCTAGGGGATTGCCTAGGGCGCCGGCCTTCTGGGGGTGACAAATTGGGCACCCCCATGTGACTCAGTGATGTTATGAGTGCGGGGGGGGGGGAGGCTCCAGAAGTAGTCTTGCCTTGGCCAGGGGTGGCCAATGGTAGCCCTCCAGATGTTTTTTGCCTACAACTCCCATCAGCCCCAGCCGTTGGCCATGCTGGCTGGGGGTGATGGGAGTTGTAGTCAAAAACATCTGGAGAGCTACCGTTGGCCACCCCTGGCCTAGGGTACGACACATTCTAAGGCCGGCCCTGATTCTGATGTGCAGAAATATTCTTCATGATCTTTTGTTTTTGTGGGGGGTGGAGGCTAAACTCAACAACTGTTCCTCTATAATCCTGGCCTTATCCATGACAGAACACTCTATTGAACAGCCTCTTCAGAACAGATAAGCATGAAGAAGGCCTCCTCTTCCGTTCTTCTTGCCTGGCACTCCATTCTGCAGGGCTTTATTTTTGTAGCAGGAACGCCTTTGCATATCAGACCACACACCCCTGATGTAGCCAGTCCTCCTGGAGCTTACAGTAGGCCCTTTAATAACAGCCCTGTAATCTCTGGAGGATTGACTACATCAGGGGTGTGCAGCCTAATATGCAAAGGAGTTCCTGCTACAAAAAAAGGCCCTGTTAGAAGGACAGGACTATCCTCCTCTTGGCCCTTCAAGTGTTTGTAGAGCTGCTTGTAGGAACTAGGGTTGCCAATCCCCAGGTGGGGGCAGGGGATCTCCCGGTTTGGAGGCCCTCCCCCCGCTTCAGGGTCATCAGAAAGCAGGGGGGGGAGGAAATAGCTGCTGGGCGCTCCATTATTCCCTATGGAGACTGATTCCCATAGGGTATAATGGAGAATCCAAGACAATTAAGTTTGGCAAGACCTCGTGAATGGCAACTTTATTGTGTGTTAGGCCTATGAAATCTTGCCATACTCTGATAAATTCTACGAAAAGCTAGTCAAAGTTTTATCGAAACAGGGGAAGATAAAGTACTACCTCGTTGCAGTGCGTACTGTGCTTCTGAAAAAGTTACACTGAAGAATCATCATTTGAAGTGGAATTTACATCTTCCTCGGATCTTCTCAGAAGCAAGAGAGAGAATATTGGTTTTCTCCTGTCAACCACCTGGGGACTGGCAACCCTAGTGGCAAAGGAAAAAGCTTTTGATGATGATATTGGATTTATATCCCGCCCCATACCCTGAATCTCAGAGTCTCGGAGCAGTCACAATCTCCTTTATCTTCCTCCCCCACAACAGACACCCTATGAGGTGGGTGGGGCTGGAGAGGGCTCTCACAGCAGCTACCCTTTCAAGAACAACTCCTATGAGAGATATGGCTGTCCCAAGGCCATTCCAGCAGGTGCAAGTGGAGGAGTGGGGAATCAAACCCGGTTCTTCCAGATAGGAGTCCACACACTTAACCACCACACCAAACTGGCTCTTTTGCCGCTTGAAATGGCGTCATACCTGGGTTGCAACCGGGGTTTCCTCAGTACAGCCTTCTTCCTCCCTGAAAACCTTCTGGAGGATCACCCTCATGCTCTCCCAGCGTCTAGACTTCCATCGTCTCCCAACCAGGAAATAAATGTATGGGTTGACGCTGCTATTTAAACAAGCTAAAAGAATTGCCCCACGTATTATGTGTAATGTGAAATGTGCCGTGATGTGGTCAGTAACGATGAGGATGGATATGATATTGTATGGAAAAGCAAAGAGGAGGAAAAAGAGAAGAGCAAACAAGACGATGGTCAAAAGCCTTCCCCTTCGATGCTGCTCTGTTTTAAAGCAGACTCTGATGAACAGGGAAACAGTTGCAATCGTCATGACTGGGAGGCAAAGCCCAGCGTTCACAATAAGCTGGTAGAAGTTTTGAATTGTTTTGCGTGGCTTAAGATACATGACCACATAGGTACTTGCAGTAAGGAAGACAGAGAAGACCCATATGAGCGCACATACAATGGTGGACAAAAGCGAGGGCCGCTTGCATTGATGCCAAAGTGGGAAGAAGACGGCCACACACCTGTCAATGCTGACGGCCGTCAGGAGAAATTGACTGGCGCTGTACATTAATAGGAACAGGGAGAAGAACACATCCAGGGGAAAATGAAAAATAAATATTTTTGATATTGATCTGGATATTGCAATCGTAACAAATAGGAGGACCCCGAAATCAGCCACGGCCAAGTTCAGGATGTAGGTCATGAAAGGATTCCTCTTAATGCGGAAGCCAAGAAGCCAGATGACAGCTCCATTCCCCATGGCTCCAAAAATGGAGATGACCAATACAGTGATATGAATAACTATGCTGCTTCTTAAACTCTCCTCTCCTCCATGATCAAAGTGGTTATGAGACGAATTATCTTCCGAAATATTATCATAATTTCTACTGACATCTGGGAAAGAGGTGTAAGTATAATTAGGGTTATTGAAATTTTCCGGAGTAGCATCCATCATGAATAAAGTAGTCAAGGTGATGTCAGTTGTGATGTTCAGTTTCTGCTTTGTGGATCCTTGTCTTCACTTCTTGTCTTTACGCTTTGACAGAGTTTGAATGTGCAGGAAGGTGTGGTCCCCTGAGTGAGCAGATAGTTGGGTGCACTCCAGAACACTGTGGTAAAAACACAGACTCCACAACAGCCAGTTAACAGATATATTTTGGGTTAGACGGGAGAGGCAGTCAAGACAGGCAATGGTCATACACAGAATAGCAGTCCTCCAATATACAGCACCAAATCACAGTCCAATAGAGAAGTCAAAGGTCAGTCCAATACATTACATGAATCCAGCAAGTCAGTCAGTTAGTCACTCCTTCCAAGAAACAGTTCAACAGAGTTTCTCCTTCATATATGTCATTCATACAGCATCGCCCAAGGCCAAGGCACGGCATGTAACCAAGGCAAAGTGCTGTGGCTAATGCTACCACAGATATAGTGCAGCCACCCAATCCTAACCCTGATTGGTAACATGAGCTACACCTGTGACTTCTCGTGACTTCTATCACAGCTGTATAGTTTTAGTTGCATAACCTTGACTCAGCAGTTTAGTTCTTAAAGGAACTCAAACACTGACATCCTCCCCTTATGAAACTAAAAACATTCTATACAGATATCATAAACTATTTACATTCATAGTTCACATACATATCAACAACATGGCAGTAATATTGCAACTTCACTTCAGACCAAGTTTTATGCAGTTGTCTTTATGTTTAAATGGTGTCTGAGCCTTTGTGAAAATGTCTGCAATATTGTCACTCGTTGCACAGTATTCCAGAGTGATTAGCCTGTCTGTTAAGCATTGCTTTACATTGTGGAACCTGACGTCTGTGTGCTTGGAACTTGATTTAACTCCAAGATTGGTTGCTAGCTTTAGAGCCGCCTGATTGTCCTCAAACACAGTGATAGGTTCTATGTAAAACAAACCGAGGTCAGCTAGTAGCTGTTTGTACCAGGTTAACTCACTACAGACTGTACTGAGTGCGGAATACTCTGACTCGCATGTCGAGAGAGCCACATGTCGTTGTTTCAGAGATCTCCACCCCACCAGGACACCACCCATGAAAATTGCCAGACCGGTGGTTGACTGCCGGGTGCTCTGATCACTAGCAAAACTTGCATCTGCGTAAGCATGCACCTTTAGATCCTTAACAGGTGTTATGTACAAGCTTAACTCTAGAGTATGCTTTAGGTATCTAAGGACATGTTTAGCAGCAATCCAATGGCATTGTCTTGGCTCCTTTACAGCCCTTGCCAATTGGTTAGTTGCCATAGCTATATCAGGTCTTGACCAGTTAGCTATATAAGATAAACTTCCAATCAAAGACTGATAGATGCTTTGGTCAAACAGTGGACTATTGCTATCATTTAAGTCAAAGTTCTGCAGCATAGGAGATTGCACTCCCCTGCATTGGTCCATCTTATAGCTCTTTAGCAACTGAGCTATTTTACCCTTCTGTGAGACACGATACCCACCATTTACAGGTTCTATGTCTAAGCCAACATATTGTCTGATGTTGCCCAGATCCCTCACAGTAAACTGTTCATTCAAAGTTTCAACAACAGATTTCATCATCTTTTCATTTCTACAAATCAAAGCTAAATCATCAACAAAGACAAGGATTAAACATTGCTGCTCCCCTTTTCCTTTGAGAAATATACAAGGGTCAGCTATGCCTTGCTTGAAACCAAGCTTCTTTAAACATTCAGTTAAGAACTGATTCCATTGATGCCCAGACTGTTTTAAACCATACAGTGATTTTTTAAGTTTCCAGCAAACATTTACATTGCTATTTCCACCAGAAACACCAGGTGGCAACTTCATATACAATGTGTGTTCTAGAGGAGCGTGTAGGTAAGCGGTCTTAACATCTAGATGTTTTACAACACAATTATGCCTGGCTGCATAAGTCAGAGCACAAAAGATTGATGTAGCCTTGAGTGTGGGGGCAAATGTTTCGTCATAATCTTGCATGGACTGCAAGTACCCCTGTGCTACTAGTCTAGCTTTATAACATACGTTTCCGTCTGCCCCAGATTTTAATTTGTAAACCCACCTACAACCCAAGAGTTTATGATTAGGTGGTAGTACAGACTCTTCGTAGACTTGTAGCTCTTTCAACGACTCAAGCTCCGCCTTCATGGCTGCGTTCCATCCAGCCTGTTCGTCTTGCGTGAGATGCTTGATGCTGTCGTAGCAGGAAGGCTCAGCAAGGACGACACACGCCTGACCAGGACTGTAGCGATCTGGAGGATGAGTTTCTCTCGTAGATCGTCTGAGAACAGGTTCTGGTTCCTCATCTGACACTCCATGCTGGCTCACCGGCTGCTGCTGCTGCTGCTGTGACACTCCCGCTCCAGAAGATGCAGGTGTAACAGGTTCCGGCTTGATGACTCTGCTGCTGGGTGAAGGACTCCGCCTCTCGCCTCCAGTTGGTAGTTGCAAATCAGTTTCCACTGCTGTAGGTAGGGATACTGTAGAGGACGTTCTCTCCCAACCGACAGAGGTTTCCAGGAACTTAGCAGAGCAGGACGTTGTTATCTTCTTGTCACCTACTTGGGAAAATCTATAAGATTGGTGATTGTTGGAATACCCAAGAAATAACAACTTTACAGCCTTATTACTCCCCTTTCGCTGTAGCTGTTTTGGGATGTTTACATAGGCTGGTATCCCAAAGATCTTTATATGGCTAATGGACACTTTCCTGCCGTACCAGACCTCAGCAGGGATCTTTCCAATAGCAGAAGACCAGGAATAGTTCAGCACATGGGAAGCACTCATGATACTTTCCCCCCAATAACTCATTGGAAGGTTACTGTCTCTCAACATAGAGATACACATATTGTAGAGGGTGGCATTCCTCCTCTCGACAAAAGCGTTATGCTGTGGCCTATAAGGTGATGTTCGTTGATGGCTGATGCCATATCTCCTAAACAGAGAAGACATGCGGTCATTACAAAATTCTGTGCCGTTATCAGAAATAATAGCCCTTGGAACTCTCCCAGTTTTCCTGTTGACAAAACGAAGCCAGTTGCTGATGTTTTGGTAAGTCTCAGCCTTGGATTTAAGTAAATAACAAAAACCATAGCGAGAATAGTGATCTTCTATGTGTAAACAGAACTTAGCTCCGCCCACACTTCTGGTTGGGAATGGTCCAATCAGATCCATAAAAACTAGGTCCAAGATTTCTGCAGACTGGAATTTTGATGGAGACACTGTGGGTGCTGCCTTAGATTTCGTTGCTTTGCAGATCTCACAGTCAACAAAACAATGACAGGCTCTGGGGGTAATTCCTGCAGCTTGCAAGGTTCTCTTGACAGCTTGGAAATTTATGTGCCCCAGCCTTCTGTGCCACATGTGTATGCATTCATCATGAGGGGGTCGGTTCATACTCACATGTTGCACAAGGTTTTCTTTCTCCAGAAAATATAAGTTGTCTCTCCTTTTAGCCACCACTGAAACGCCATCACCACTAATCAAGCAGCTCTCAGCTGTAAAAGACACTTTAAAACTCTGCTCAGTTAAAGTGGAGACAGATAACATGTTGTACTTAATGCTGGGCACGTGAAGTATTTGGAACTTTCTCCTTAAACAAGGAATGCTAACAAGCCCAGTTCCTTCTACATTGGCACAAAGCCCATCTGCTAACATAACACACTGACCTTTAATTGGTGTGTAGGTGTTGAAGAGACTCTTGTCCTTGATAATATGCACAGTCGCGCCGCTATCAATTAAAAACTGATTGCAGAAGGAAGAATAGTTAACAACAAGGTTCACATGCCTGCCTCCCACCGGAGGTACAGAAGACTGTTTCCTTTTGAAACGTTTACAGCTCCGTCTGAGATGATTAGGGCTGTTACATATAAAACATCTCCTCACTGAGTAAGTTTTCCCAGCTGCTGCATGACTGTCGGCCCCTTTAAATTCCTCCCGGGCGGGAGACTTGGCTGAATGAGCTGGAGACACACCAAACAAAACTGTGTTCCTTCTCCTCATGTCCTCATTCAACAAACGTTGAGCGATGTTAGACATAGTTATCTCAGCTTTAGGCAAGATATCCAAACAGGATACAAACTGATCATAACTAGCATCCAGGGAGCAAAGGATTATGTAGGCTTTCTGCTGCTCAGAAAAAACCACCTCCTTCTCCTGTAACTGTTGCAAGGTACGTTGCATAAACTCTAGGTGGACATTCATTTCCCCACCAGGCACATATTTTGCACTAAGGAGTTTCTTCATTAAGTATATGTGGGAGCCCACACTCTCACTGACATAGAGAGACTTTAAAGCGTCCCAACAAGACTTTGCACTGCTGGAGGACTTTATGTGGATAAGCTGGCTGTCTTCCAACGTTAGACCAATTAGTGCGCAAGCTTTATCCTCATTACTCCTGTGTTTTGCTATAACAGCTGCGTCATCAGCAGCGTCTAACATAGCTATATTGGGTGGACTCGTCACGTACTCCCACAAACCATGATATTTGAGGATCATTGTGACCTTCTCCGACCAGGTGCAGTAATTCTCCCCGTTCAGCCTCTTGATGAGGAATCCGGAGACTTGGATACTGGACTCCATTCTGCCTGTGTAAAAAACAAAAAACTGCCACGCCCAAAAATGGCTGTTACTCACGAGTAGACCTCGAGTAGACCACAGGAACTGATGGCACGTAGCGCTCTTACTCTCCAGGAGACCTACGCACTGGGCCCATAACCGATGACAGAGTTTGAATGTGCAGGAAGGTGTGGTCCCCTGAGTGAGTAGATAGTTGGGTGCACTCCAGAACACTGTGGTAAAAACACAGACTCCACAACAGCCAGTTAACAGATATATTTTGGGTTAGACGGGAGAGGCAGTCAAGACAGGCAATGGTCATACACAGAATAGCAGTCCTCCAATATACAGCACCAAATCACAGTCCAATAGAGAAGTCAAAGGTCAGTCCAATACATTACATGAATCCAGCAAGTCAGTCAGTTAGTCACTCCTTCCAAGAAACAGTTCAACAGAGTTTCTCCTTCATATATGTCATTCATACAGCATCGCCCAAGGCCAAGGCACGGCATGTAACCAAGGCAAAGTGCTGTGGCTAATGCTACCACAGATATAGTGCAGCCACCCAATCCTAACCCTGATTGGTAACATGAGCTACACCTGTGACTTCTCGTGACTTCTATCACAGCTGTATAGTTTTAGTTGCATAACCTTGACTCAGCAGTTTAGTTCTTAAAGGAACTCAAACACTGACACGCTTCTGCTAGGAGAAAAGGAACAATGGATGATTCAAATCTCGTTTTGCAAATAAACACCTACAGGTTTCACCATGTTTGAAAACAGGTTACTGGTGAGGTTAATGTCATAAAATCATCGAGCAGGGCCATGCAAGCCATGTATACTTACCTCCTGCTCAATGCAGAATCTGCCTAAAGCAGGGGTGTCGAACTCATTTGTTATGCGGGCCGAATCTGATATAAAAGAGACCTTGTTGGGCTGGGCTGTGTCTGGTTGGGTCAGCCATAATAATAATAATAATAATAATAATAATAATAATGATGATGATGATGATGATGACGACGACGACGACGACGACAATAATAATAATAATAATAATAATAATAATAAAATTATTCTTATATCCCGCCCTCCCCCGCCAAAGGCAGGCTCAGAGTGGCTTACAGGACATGGTATTTACCATGATTACAATAAAATACAATCATTACAATAAAAACAAATTAAAATATAAAATATAGTTGAGTTACAATTATAAATTAAGTTAAAAGTTAGATAAAACAGTTGAACCATTGTAAGTTGTTAATTAAGGTACTACAATTCAGATGATGGGCTGCACCACGTGTGTACCTGTTTAAGATTAGGTAGCAAAGATATAGATTTTATAAAGAACTCAAACACATATATATATTTTAAAAAACTTAAAACATGCTTAAAACATTAGCACTCATTGGTCTTAAAGGTGCTTTCTTTGTATTTCTCCCAGGGGATCCAGGAACCTGAGCAAAGGAAGCTCTGGCTCTTTCCTTCCTTCCCAAGGGACTGGGTGGAGGAGGAGCCTCAGCCAATAGAAGGAAGAGAGGCTTAGTTCAGTAGCTCTGCTGTGCGATTGAGAGAGCCTGGCAAAGCAAGCTATTCTTCAGCAAGGGAGGAGCCTCAGCCAATGGAAAAAAATAGAGGTTTTGTTCTGTAGCTCCTGTGTAATTGAGCAAGCCTTGCAAAGCAAGCTGTTATAAAGAAGGACCCGCTGAAACAGAACACAGTCACGAAATACAAACAAAAATGCAAAACTGTGTGGTGCAAATATCACTTCCATCATAATGGATTATGATTCAATCAGTCCCGTTCTCACAGAGAATTAAAGTGGTGTTACCATCCAGTCCAATCCCTCGCAAAGAGGGAAAAGAACAATGGTGGAGTGAAAGTCCATTCAAAGGGAGAGGTGAGGAAACGACAGCAACTCTCCATCTCACTCTTCTGCACTTGCCAAAGGAATCCATCGTCAATTTCTCAATGCGTCTTTCGACTATACTTGCTGCGCGTATATCCCGCCCTCCACTCCGAAGAGTCTCAGAGCGGCTCACGATCTCCTTTACCTCCTCCCCAACAGACACCCAGTGAGGTAGATGAAGATATTGGATTTATATCCCGCCTTCCACTCCAAAGAGTCTCAGAGCGGCTCACAATCTCCTTTACCTTCCCCCCCCACAACAGACACCCTGTGAGGTAGATGAAGATATTGGATTTATATCCCGCCCTCCACTCCGAAGAGTCTCAGAGCGGCTCACAATCTCCTTTACCTCCCCCCCAACAGACACCCTGTGAGGCAGATGAAGAAATTGGCTTTATATCCTGCCCCCCACTCCGATGAGTCTCAGAGCAGCTCACAATCTCCTTTACCTTCCTCCCCCACAACAGACACCCTGTGAGGTAGATGAAGATATTGGATTTATATCCCACCCTCCACTCCAATGAGTCTCAGAGTGGCTCACAATCTCCTTTACTTCCTCACCCACAACAGACACCCTGTGAGGTAGATGAAGATATTTATATCCTGCCCTCCACTCCAAAGAGTCTCAGAGAGGCTCACAATCTCCTTTACCTTCCTCCCCCACCAGACACCCTGCGAGGTAGATGAAGATATTGGCTTTATATCCCGCCCTCCACTCCGATGAGTCTCAGAGTGGCTCACAATCTCCTTTACCTTCCTCCCCCACAACAGACACCCTGTGAGGTAGATGAAGATATTGGATTTATATCCCACCCTCCACTCCAATGAGTCTCAGAGCGGCTCACAATCTCCTTTACCTTCCTCCCCCACAACAGACACCCTGTGAGGTAGATGAAGATATTTATATCCTGCCCTCCACTCCAAAGAGTCTCAGAGAGGCTCACAATCTCCTTTACCTTCCTCCCCCACCAGACACTCTGTGAGGTAGATGAAGATATTGGCTTTATATCCTGCTCTCCACTCCGATGAGTCTCAGAGTGGCTCACAATCTCCTTTACCTTCCTCCCCCACAACAGACACCCTGTGAGGTAGATGAAGATATTGGATTTATATCCCGCCCTCCACTCCAAAGAGTCTCGGAGAGGCTCAAAATCTCTTTTATCTTCCTCCCCCACAACAGACACCCTGTGAGGTGGGCGGGGCTGAGAGGGCTCTCACAGCAGCTGCCCTTTCAAGGACAACTCCTACAAGAGCTATGGCTGACCCAAGGCCATGCCAGCTGCTGCAAGTGGAGGAGGTGTGGAATCCAATCAGTGAAGTGGCCCCATCCCATCTGTGAGGTGACTGGGCACCTCCATACGGGAAGGCGCCCTTGAAGCCAGATTCTCTTTATTTCCCTTGGGGACAAATGCTGGTGTGCATGAGCGCACCAGCGCTCTCATTGGTTTTGTTAAAAAAACAACAACAGAACAACTTGGGGTGGCTTGGCAGCTCCAGACTGCCAAATCACCTCACGTGCGCCCTTCCCCGCCCAGACTTCAGGGTGGTCAGGCCGGCTCAAATATTTGCTACCACTTTGGAAGTTAAATGTATACTATTGCTTCAAAATTGTGTCAACGCTGCAAAAACAATGCAAATTTAAATTACTAGATGAGGCAAGCAATGATATGTAAAAATTTCAAGTGCTGTCAGTTCTCATGGAAATTACTGCACCTTGTGGTGGCTTTTGAAGAAGAAGAAGAAGATTTTGGATTTATATTTTATTTTATTTTATTTATTTAAGATTTATATCCCGCCCTTCCCACAAGTGGCTCAGGGCGGCTGATATAAATACTCTGAATCTCAGAGCGGTCACAATCTCCTTTACCTTCCCCCCCCACAACAAACACCCTGTGAGGTAGGTGCGGCTAAGAGTGCTTTTACAGCAGCTGCCCTTTCAAGGACAGCTTCTATGAAAGCTATGGCTGACCCAAGGCCATCTCAGCAGGTGCAAGTAGAGGAGTGGGGAATCAAACCCGGTTCTCCCAGATAAGAGTCCGTGCACTTAACCACCACACCAAAATGGCTCTCAGGCTGGGGGAGTCTTTTAAAACGCATGAAAACTTCTACAATACAAGTTTGAAACGCCTGTAGAGAAAAGACCAGATTAAAGCTAGTGTGGAGAAAAACAGTGCAGCAGGAGCTCGGAAACTCGTCTCACCGAAACAAACGTAGATGTTTCGGGCAGCAACGATGGAAAGCAGTTGTAAGAACCTTAGGCAATGTAAAAGGTGAGTTTCCGATGCGGTGATAGAGAGTCACAAACTGTCAGTGTAAAAACACCCCTAAAGTAATTTGAAATCACTGGCTGATTGATCTGCCCCTATGGCTGCCAAATGCTGTGCAGTAGTCTGTGGGGGAAGGAGGAGGGGGGGGGGCGGAAGAACTCTCCAAGGGTACTTTGAGGAAATACATACATGAAGCAGGGTCTGTTGCCCTGCCCTGCAGTATCATGCTTAAATGCAGGGGGGAAAGTGACCCTTATGAACAGGCTCGCAGCTATGAACGATGCACAGAGCAAGAGGTAAATGGGCTTCCCAATTCAAGCATCCCCATAGGAAATTTTGAAAAGTTTCAACAGATACAAAATGCATCCACCAGATCATGCATTAGGGTTTGTAGAATCTTTCGGGCTCAAGTGCCGTGTTCTACTGGAGAAAGTTTTTCTTCCAGACGTTTCGTTCTCAGCTGCAGAGAGCATCCTCAGTGGCGTTGCAGCCGGAGCAGGCGCTCTGACCTTCTTGGCTGCTGTGCATTGAATGAGGCCAGGGCTGCTGGAGAGCTGCTATTTCTAGGCTGGAGGGGGTGTGGTGAAATTAACACAGAACAATGGTCACATTCAACAGCCAGTTTCCTTATCACTACCCTCCCAGGAAGCCCCACCAAACAATGGGCACATCCACAAACCTATTGCCCTATTGCCCTGGGAATGGGTGGCGGATGTTGCCATTTGGTGGGATTTTGGGGGTCAACTTCAGAGGCAGCTCTGAGTTGGCCCAAAGTGCCAGTCTGTATTCAGCCACAGAATCATAGAGTTGGAAGGGACCTCCAGGGTCATCTAGTCCAACCCCTTGCACAATGCAGGAGGTTCATAGATACCGTCCTCCCGCACACCCAGTTACCCCTGCTTCATGCCTCAAAATGGCAAAAAAACCCCCACCCCAAAAACAAAAAACAAAAGCCTTCCATGGTCCCTGACAATACTGGCCTGGAGAAAATTTGCTTCCTGGTCCCAAAGTGGCAATCAGTATTTCTGTGGGTATGTAAGAAAGGGCTGTGAGAACGAAACACTGATGCAGTCCTTCCTGCTCGTGATCTCTGCTCTTTTTCTCATGACATGAAGATAACTGAGAGAGAAAGAAGCAAGAGAAGACTGGGAGGGACTGTACTTTGAAGCGGCTAATTAGAATATGTTCCCCAGAGAGCACTACGATCCAGCTCACAAAACCTTCTGGAAGTACCTGGGCCAAAAGAGGCCAAACTAAAAACAACTAGAGAACAGGCCTTCTCTATAAAAGCACCCCAATGGTGGAACCAGCTGCCGGAAGAGGTGCAGGCCCTGCGGGATCTTGGCCAATTTCGTAGGGCCTGCAAAACCGCCGTCTTCCGGCTAGTCTTCTAAGATGGAGCTTGGAATAAACATCACGCCATCATTAATATAACTGAGATAGTAGCACTATTAGATTATATTTTTAGACTGTTTTTAGATTATTTAAATACTTAATTGTTAACTGTATTGAACTGTATAATCTTGTTTTATTGTTTTAATATGGCTCTTGCCATGTCCTGTAAGCCGCCCTGAGCCTGCCTCGGCGGGGAGAGCGGGGTAGAAATAAAATTTATTATTATTATTATTATTATTATTATTATTATTATTATTATTATTATTATTATTATTATTATTATTATTATTATTATTATTATTATTTTTAGAATGAAGGCCAAAGCAGAAAGTCAAGGAGTTTACTGCAGATATTGACTTTGAGGGGAAAGGTGAAGAACGAGAAGAATCCAACACAAAGTAAAGCTGCCCATGTCTTACCTCCTTCCAGTCCAAACCTTGGCTCGCAAAGGTATATAAAAAGACTTCAGACGTTCCCCTTCAGAATTTTACGAACTTGGTCTTGATTGCTTTCCTAGGTGAAAGAGAATTTGCGGACCCGGTTTTGTCCATCCACTGCCGAGTATCCAATCCCAACTGGAAAATAATCAAGAGATGCTTGACTTGTTTCAGTAAGGTAGGGCACAGGTTATGCATCAAGGCGCACTGACCACATAATATCCATCGACGGGCATCCCTTAGAAATGGGAAAGTGTGCAATTCTCCCAAGATGCTTTGGAAAGCCCTGAAGTGGAGAAGAAATTGCTAATAAGACCTTATGTCTCAAGAGCAAGTTCTGCTTTATATCCGTAAACAATGCAAAGGTGTTTTCAAGTGAGTGCTCAGCAGTCTTATGTAGCTTGCAAATTGAGTCCCCCCCCCTTGCCCTTAAATGGATGGTTTGTGACCTAACTCTTTTACTTTAAAGGCATAGAATAGCCATGGACTTGAATCCTAAGACCCCCATGAATGTGCCAGGCCAGCTCTTCTATATTTTACAATGTCAGTCTCCTGTTCACTGAGGATGGATTCAGGGTTGGGAGGAGGGTTGCCATCTCTGGGATGAAAAATCCCATGAAATGGGGTCACTTCGACCATTATCTTGTATTGTTTGAGGTAGGAGAGCCAGTTTGGTGTAGTGGTTAAGTGTGCGGACTCTAATCTGGGAGAACCGGGTTTGATTCCCCACTCCTCCACTTGCACCTGCTGGAATGGTCTTGGGTCAGCCAGAGCTCTCATAGACCTTCTTCCCCTGTAGTGGGTAAGTGTGCGGACTCTTATCTGGGAGAACCGGGTTTGATTCCCCTCTCCTCCACTTGCAGCTGCTGGAATGGCCTTGGGTCAGCCATAGCTCTCATAGACCTTCTTCCCCTGTAGTTGTTAAGTGTGTGGACTCTTATCTGGGAGAACCGGGTTTGATTCCCCACTCCTCCGCTTGCACCTGCTGGAATGGCCTTGGGTCAGCCATAGCTCTGGCAGAGGTTGTCCTTGAAAGGGCAGCTGCTGTGAGAGCCCTCTCCAGCCCCACCCACCTCACAGGATGTCTGTTGTGGGGGAGGAAGGTAAAGGAGATTGTGAGTCTCTCTGAGACTCTTCGGAGTGGAGGGCGGGATATAAATCCAATATCTTCATCTACCTCACAGGGTGTCTGTTGTGGGGGGGGGAGGAAGGTAAAGGAGATTGTGAGTCTCTCTGAGACTCTTCGGAGTGGAGGGCGGGATATAAATCCAATATCTTCATCTACCTCACAGGGTGTCTGTTGGGGGGGGGAAGGTAAAGGAGATTGTGAGGCGCTCTGGGACTCTTCGGAGTGGTGGGCGGGATATAAATCCAATATCTTCATCTACCTCACAGGGTGTCTGTTGTTGGGGGGGGAGGAAGGGAAAGGAGATTGTGAGGCGCTTTGAGACTCTTCGGAGTGGTGGGCAGGATATAAATCCAATATCTTCATCTACCTCACAGGGTGTCTGTTGTTGGGGGGGGGGAGGAAGGGAAAGGAGATTGTGAGGCGCTCTGAGACTCTTCGGAGTGGTGGGCGGGATATAAATCCAATATCTTCATCTACCTCACAGGGTGTCTGTTGGGGGGGGGGGAAGGTAAAGGAGATTGTGAGGCGCTCTGAGACTCTTCGGAGTGGTGGGCGGGATATAAATCCAATATCTTCTTCATCTTCTTCTTCCTTCTGAATACCCCCCCCCTTTTCATAGATTTTCACAAGCCACTAAGCAGAGTCCAGTACCACCTCTAAAAGCAACAAAGTTTTATTGAGAATGGAAGCTTAAGTGTGCTCTAAGGACACTTCCTCAGACAGCAGGATGGAATGGCAAGCAGTCCTATATAGAGAGAAAGAGGGCAGCGAATCAGCATGCAAAATCATGGAAACGTCCCTTAGCCGATTAAAAGATTCTTTCCTTCCATGATTTTGCATTCTGATTCACTGCCCCCTTTCTCTCTATTTAGGACTGCTTGCCATCCCATCCTGCTGTCTGAGGAAGTGTGCTTCTAGCACACGAAAGCTTCCATTCTGAATAAAACTTTGGTGCTCTTAAAGGTGCCCCTTGACTCTGCTTTGTTCTACTGCTTCAGACCAACAAGGCTGGGTCTAACAAGCCACTAAGTGCATGGAGCCAGGCAGCTAGTGGTAGATGTCACATCTCAGATATCTTCCCCGCATCCTCAGGCTATGGCAATTGAATGGTATGCATTCAAAAACGGCAGAGAAAAAAAGCTGAGGGACATTGAGAATGACTGGAACAAGGCCTCAGATTCAGCAGGAGCTCACAGGGGTGCAGCGCCATCCCGAACCTTTCTGATGGTTTCTCCTCCTCTTCCCCACCTACCTACCTTGTACATTGAATAGTAGATGCAGCTGCATAACAATCCCTGGATTAGAAGAGTGGGCAGCCAGCCGGCCACCAGGGGCTTTGCCACACCTCCAGCAGCCCCCGTGAACACCTGGAGAAACCCACACCACCCTTTCTCCACTTCTTATGTGATTTTGGGTGGCAGGCGGCTTGCTGGCCTTTTGACTGGTGGGGCAGCCCAGGAGAGCCCCAGGCGAGGAAGTAGGGTTGCCAAGTCCAATTTAAGAAATATCTGGGGACTTTGGGGGTGGAGCCAGGAGACACTGGGGCGGAGCCAAGAGCAAGGGTGTGACAAGCATAATTGAACTTCAAGGGAGTTCTGGCCACCACATTTAAAGGGACTGCACATCCTTTTAAATGCCTTCCTTCCATAGGAAATAATGGATAGGGGCACCTTCTTTTGGGGCTCATAGAATTGGACCCCCTGGTCCAATATTTTTGAAACTTTGGAGGTATTTTGGGGAGAGGCACTAGATGCTATACTGAAAATTTGGTGCCTCTATCTCAAAAAACAGCCCCCCCCCCAGAGCCCCTGATACCCGCAGCTCAATTCCCCATCATTCCCTATGGGAATTGTTCATGGAGGTGCATGATGGCTGTGAGGGTGGGGCTTCTCCCGCCAGCCAGCTGGCTGGGGGAGGGGGAAAGCCTGTAAAACCGGGGGATCCCCCTCTGGGACCTGGGGATTGGGAAGCCTACGAGGAAGGCCTGCTTGGGCTGGCTGGATCTCTAGCCAGCCCAAACAGGCCTCGCTCGCCCAGGGATCTCCTTTCTTGCATCAGGTCGCTTTTGGATGGGGGGGGGGGTTATATGCTAATGAGCTCTGCCACCTATTTTTCTACAAAACGACCCCTGACTGGAACTATTCCGGGATCCACGTTCAACTGACCTGGTCTTGCAAGAAACTTCCAACTGAAGTATAAGAAGTGGAAGGACAGAAGAAAAGGATTCGAAAGGGAGTGGCAGAGGGTGCAAACAAAAGGGGGAAAAGGCAAAGGAATCATGGGAGTGAATGCACTTTGAAACGGCTAGTTAGAATGAGGACTAAAGGAGGAAGTCAAGGAGTTTAAAAGAATTATTAACTTAGAGGGAAAAGGTGAAGAAAGAAGAGATGAATCCAGCCTCCAGCACAGCTGCCGTGTTCTACTTCCTCCCAATTCAAACCTTGGTCACAACTGGATAAAAAGAAACTATACATTCCCTTTCAAAATTGTAATATCTTGATCACGTTTCTATATAAAAGAGAATTTGTCTATCCATGCTTGAGTTTCCAACCCCACCTAGAGAAAGAGTAATTTTGGTCATGTATAGAATCATAGAGTTGGAAGGGACCTTCAGGGTCAGTTTGGTGAAGTGGTTAAGTGTGCGGACTCTTATCTGGGAGAACCGGGTTTGATTCCCCACTCCTCCACTTGCACCTGCTGGCATGGCCTTGGGTCAGCCATAGCTCTGGCAGAGGTTGTCCTTGAAAGGGCAGCTGCTGTGAGACCCCTCTCCAGCCCCACCCACCTCACAGGGTGTCTGTTGTGGGGGAGGAAGGTAAAGGAGATTGTGAGCCGCTCTGAGACTCTTCGGAGTGGAGGGCGGGATATAAATCCAATATCTTCTTCTTCTTCATCATCTAGTCCAAACTCCAAACTCACAGATACCTCCCCCCACCCCACACCCTGTTACCCCTGCTCGATACCTAAAAATGGCAACCCCCCCCCCTCACCTTCCATGGTCCCTGCCAATACTGGCCTGTAGAAAAATTGCTAACTGACCCCAACGTGGCAATCTGCATTTCCCTGGGCATGTAAGAAAGGGCCATGAGAACTAAGCAGTGATACAATCCTTCCTGCCCTTCTTCTCATGACATGGAGACAACTGAGAGAGAAAGAAGCAAGAGAAGCATGAGAGTGACTGCACTACTTAAGAATGAGGACCAAAGCAGGAAGCTTTTAAGGGGAGGGAATGGTAGAGCATCTTCTTGGTAAGCAGAAGGTCCCAGGTTCAATCCCCGGCATCTCCAACTAAAAAGGGTTCAGGCAAATAGGCATGAAAAACCTCAGCTTGAGACCCTGGAGAGCCACTGCCAGTCTGAGTAGACAATACCGACTTTGATGGACCCAGGGTCTGATTCAGTAGAAGGCAGCTTCATATGTTCAGCCAAGGAGTTTACTGTAAATATTAACTCTGATGGAAAAGGTGAAGAAAGAGCGGAAAAGAATCCAATACCAAGAAAAGTTGCCATATCCTACCTCCTTCCAATGCAAGCCTTGGCTCACAACTGGATATAAAGAGACTTCAGATGTTCCCCTTCTGAATTATAGGAGCTTGGTCTTGATTGCTTTTCTAGATGAAAAAGAACTTGTTCATCCGCTGTTGAGTATCCAACCCCAGCTAGAGAATGACCAAGAGATGCTCGACTTATTTCAGTAGGGTAGGGCACAGGTTTTACATCAAGATGCACTGACCACACAACCATCCACTGGCTTCCATTAGAAATGGGGAACTTTGCATTTCCGCCAGGATGCTTTGGAAATCCCTGAAGTGGAGAAGAAATTGCTAATAAGCCCTTATGCCTCAAGAGAAAGTTCTGCTTTATATTCATAAACAATGCAAAGGTGTTTTCACATGAGTGTTCAGCAGTCTTAAGTAGCATGCAAATTGAGATCTTGGGAGCTGAGTCTTCCCCTTCCCCCCAATGCTCATAGATGGAAGATTTGTAGCCAAAGTTTTTTATTGGAATGGCATAGAAGAGCCATGAGCATGGACCCTAAGATCCCCATCGATGTGCCTCATCAGCTAATTTATGTTTTACAATGTCAACCTCCTGTTCAGTAATGATCAATTTCAGGGTTGGGAGTGACTAGGATTGCCATCTTTGGGATGAAAAATCCCTTGAGATTTGGTGGTGGAGCCTGCGGTGGTTTTAGTAGGAGAGGGACCTCAGCAGGGTAGAAATATGGTTTATTCAATCAATATCTTGTACCATTTGAAACCATCAGAATACCTCCCCTTTCATGGGTTTTCACAAGCCGGTTGAGTGTTTCTTTCCGTGCATTAAAATGGATGATTTCACACACATTAATCTATACTTTTCACCGGGGCTTTTTTGTAGAAAAATCCCAGCAGGGACTATTTGCATATTAGGCCACACCCCCTGATGTCAACATTTCCCACACGGGGCTTTTTATAGAAAAATCTCAGCAGGGATTCATTTGCATATTAGGCCACACCCCCTGATGTCACCATTTTTTTCACACAGGAACTTATTTACATATTAGGCCATCTCCCCTGACATTACCATTGTTTCACACAGGTGTTTCACAAGAAGAGGGCGGGTTATAGATCTGCAGTCTTCTTCTCTGGGAGATCCGGGTTTGATTCCCCACTTCTCTGCTTGCACCTGCTGGAATAGCCTTGGGTTAGCCATAGCTCAGACAGAGGTTGTCCTTGAAAGGGCAGCTGCTGTGAGAGCCCTCTCAGCCCCACCCACCTCACAGGGTGTCTGTTGTGGGGGGAGAAGATATAGGAGATTGTAAGCCACTCTGAGTCTCTGATTCAGAGAGAAGGGCAGGGTATAAATCTGCAGTCTTCTTCTAAGTCTGTGCAATCAGCAAATAATCTTTTTTTTTTTTTTTTAGGATCTGCAGTCTTCTTCTTCTCTGGGAGAACTGGGTTTGATTCCCCACTCCTCCACTTGCACCTGCTGGAATGACCTTGGGTCAGCCATAGCTCTGGCAGAGGTTGTCAGGTGGTAGAGTCTTACCAAAACTGTGTTTCTGCAGTACCATTTAGTTCCAGGCCTTGGGTTAGCCATAGCTCTGACAGGGTGTCTGTGGTGGAGGGAGGAGATCAAGGAGATTGTAAGCCGCTCTGAGTCTCTGATTCAGAGAGAAGGGCGGGGTATAAATCTGCAATTCTTCTTCATCATCTCTCTGGGAAGAGAGATGTGAGCTCACAGCTCTTCCCCATCCTGGCTTCCTCTCTTTTTTCTCCCCAATCCTGATCAGCCCCATAGCTGGGGGATACTGGGGAGGAGCCCATGGCGGTGAGTGCAGAAAGCTGGAGAGGCTGGGGCCATCCCTCTCCCTCCTGCGTGATTTAAAGAGTCTGCTGATCAGTTGATTGGGGGCCCCTTAAATGGCATGAGAGGGGCAGTGGCTGCTCCAGCAAGCCCCTTCCATACAACTTAAATTACACAGGAGGAGCATGGCCCTGGGGTGGGGGTGAGAGGCCCCAAAACCCTGTCTGAGGCCCAGACCCCGTGGACCCCTGGTTAGCTACAAGCCTGACCTTGAGCCTTCCTGAAACCCCAAAATTGCCATGAGATAAATTTACATTACATCCAAGATTTCAGGGGGGTCTTGCATCACTTTGGGTGTCCTTGAGCCAACCCAAAACAGCTAATATAGTAATATAATTTTGGCTCAGCTATGTTGAATGCACAACCCTATTTTAGGGTCCTCTATGAATAACCTTTTAGGATTTTTTTTTCATGTAGAGTTGCCAACTCCTAGGAGAGTGGAGGGGGTAGAGTCTTACCAAAACTGTGTTTCTGCAGTACCATTTAGTTCCAGGCACTTGCTAACTACACGGGAGTCTTCCTGATTATGTACAGTAACACCAAAGTGATGAGGCACAGAGCTGCCCTCTTTGGGACAATCCTTTAGGGCAACCTGCTGCCAGTCAGGTGTTGCTCCAGCAGTAGACTCTCCTGTCCAGAAATCAGCATCAACTGGAAAGCAGATGGTTGGTGGGTGGGAATCTCCCATTTGGTGGAGCTCACTCTCAGGAACAATCCTACCTTAGGGACCGCCTCTCCCCATATGTTCCCCAGAGAGCGCTGAGATCTAGCGCTCAAAACCTTTTACAAATCCCTGGGCCAAGAGAGGCTAGATTGAAGACAACCAGGGAGCAAGCCTTTTCAGCAATGGCCCCTCGATGGTGGAATCAACTCCCAGAGATGGTGCGAGCCCTGCGGGACCTGAACCAGTTCCGCAGGGCTTGCAAAACCTTTCTCTTTCAGCTTGCTTTTAAGACAGAACCTGGCTAAATTGACCTGTAGCCATCCAGCCATCTTATGCATGATTGTGATCTATAGAACCTTATAGCACCTGTTTTTATCTATTTTAATTAACTTATGTAACTGAATTGTATTTTAAATTGCTGTTTACATTGTATTTTATCCAAATCATGGTATTCCATGTCTGTGAGCCGCCCTGAGCCCGCCTTTGGCGGGGGAGGGCGGGATATAAAAATAAATTTACTTACTTACTTACTTACTAGGAAGCAGGCAAACTGTGAGAGAGGAGGACTAGGAATGGGAAGTCTCTCCCATCTTTACCTTCCCATCTCCTTCCTCTCTACTAGCTCTACTTGTTTCTGGCAAAGGAAACTGTGAGAAGCCTAAAGAACCTGTAAGGGACAGTCAGGGTCAGTCAGCTTGAGGGAAGTGACCACTATGATTTTTTTTCAGTCACCTTCACCCAGTACCTCAGGCACACCAAATAAAATCCTATCAGAAAATAACTAAGCACCAGACATTTTCAAAACCAAAAGGTATATTTATTTATTTACAAAAGGCAAGGGAGGGAGTGAAATAATATTTATTTGTTTAGCTATTAACAAATGAGTTAGCAGGCAGGCGTTCAACTAACCAAACAATCTCTAATCACCAGAGATGTTGGCAGGCTGAAGTATTAATAAAACCAGAGGCAAGCTTAAGATCTATAAACCGTCAAACAGGCACTAAACAGGCAGGCAGTGTTTCCATAGCACTAGAGAACACTCTATGCAGAGAAGGATTATAAAATAAAAAAGGATCACACACTCTGTCTTTCACACTGAGGACTATCTGACTCTCTCACTAGCATACAGGCACACTCCAGACCTTAGAGTGATACCTCAGGACTCACACCTGTCTCACAAGCCCCTCAATCCTGTGTGTCTCAGTCCCACCCAGCTAGTTTTCCTGTCTGCCTCCTGGGATTTCTTCTCAGCCCCAAGAATCTAGTCTCTCTCTCAGTGTGACTTTGTGTTCTTAATTAAACCAAAAGTCTGCCAAAGGACTGTCAGATCTCCTCAGCCGAGTCTTTAGTTTTCCTCTGCTTCCACTCAGAGAGTTTCCTTAAACAGAAAGAGCCTGGCTTTGCCCCTTCTTCCAAATAACTCTCTTTCTCAGACAGAAACTCAAACCCAGTCCTGTCTCGAGGAACTCAGTCTCCAGGCTGTTCTCAGCTCCTTCCCAGTTGCTTGTCACAACTGAACTCCTTCAGAGCTAACTCCCAACTTTGAACTGCTTCAGAACTCAAACTGAACTGCACTCCAAGGCGATTTCCTCCTCACTGCAAGCCTTCTTGCAAATTGATACATTTGGTATCCATGGCTGCGGCTCAGCCAATCAGAGTGAACTGTTCTCTGCTCACCAGCCTAACTGCTTTAGTCCATCACAGAACCCCAAACAAGTTTTTCTAACGTCTTAGAATCAAACATACAACAGGTTCTGGACCATTGAACTAGAAGCATTCGCCTTTCATAGAAACATCAGAGAAGACATCTGAACTCCCCAGAACACCAGATACCTAAGAACATAAGAGAAGCCATGTTGGATCAGGCCAATGGCCCATCCAGTCCAACACTCTGTGTCACACAGTGCCCAATATATGTTTGTGCGTATATATATATATGTGTGTGTGTGTGTGTGTGTGTATACACACACACACACACGTATACATATATACATACATACACACACACACACACACACACATATATATATATATATATATATAATGTGGCTAATAGCCACTGATGGATCTCTGCTCCATATTTTTATCCAATCCCCTCTTAAAGCTGGCTATGCTTGTAGCCGCCACCACCTCCTGTGGTCTATAGATTAACCTGGGAACAAATGAGCTTTCCCTTTCTGTGTGATACTCCATGGCAAGAGAACAGAAATCCAGACATCATATGCGGCTTCCCCCCCCCCCTTTCTTTCTTTCTTTTTTGCATTCATGATAAGTCCATCGACAAGTTTATAGACAGGAAATATTTTATTTATTTATTTGTTTGTTTGTTTGTAATTTGTATCCTGCCCTTCCCACCAGGTGGCTCAGGGCGGCTTACAGCATATAAAATCTAACATGAGAATATAAAAGTTTAAACATTTCATACAATTTACATGATTAAAATTTAAACAATTCAGACAATTTACATAATTAAAATATTAAAACATTCTGCAGTCTTATAAAACTACGCTCGATTTCAAATTTCAGTGCCGGTTAGTTGTAAGCCTACCGGAAGAGGGTTGTCTTACAGGCCCTGCGGAATTGAGCAAGATCCCGCAGGGCCCTTACCTCTTCCGGCAGCTGGTTCCACCAGGAAGGAGCCATTACGGAGAAGGCCCTATCCCTAGTAGATTTCAAACGGGCTTCCGAGAAGTATACGAGAAGTACAGCGTTTGTGCAAGGAATCCTTCTGTGTCATTAGTATTAGTTGGTTAATAGCTGTAACCAGGGCTTTTTTTGCAGCAGAAACTCCTTTGCGTATTAGGCCACACCCCCATGATGTAGCCCATCCTCCAAGAGCTTACAGGACTGCTATTACAGGGCCTACTGTAAGTTCTTGGAGGACTGGCTACACCAGGGGTGTGTGGCCTAATATGCAACGGAGTTCTATGTGAAACGATATGGCAAGAGAACAGCCAGACAGACACCATACACAACTTTTTATTTGCGCTAGCGATAAGTCCATCAACAGGTTATAGGCAGGAAACTTTAGAAGTACAGCATCTGTACATGATATATGCAATTCTTCTTTGTCATTTGTATTACTTCGTTACTTGCTGTATAGAAGTAAGGTTGCAAAAGAAGGAAGAAGCGTTCGTGACAGGAACCTTTCAGGAAAAAAGAGTAAGTGTGCTGTTCTAGAGATGCTTTCTTAGGAAGAAGCTCCAGTGCACTCAACAGGCACTTATGCTTGAGCAAGCCCATTAAGCAAAAGAAGCCCATGCTTTGGGAAGCGAGGGAATGGGGGCATCGCTCTAGCTACCAAGGCCTTAGCTCTTTCACTGCCACACTCAACTTTAGTTGAATTTTTTTGTAATTGTCCTTATTTGCTTTTTTGATGCATTAGGCTTATCCTGCATGGCTCAGGGGGTTGGACTAGATCAGGGGTAGGGAACAGATGTCTTTTGCCTACCACTCCCATCAACCCCAGCCAGCATGGCTGGAGCTGATGGGAGTTGTAGGCAAAAAACATCCGGAGAGCCACTGTTCCCTACCCCTGGACTAGATGGTCTGTATGGCCCCTTCCAATTCTTTGATTTGCCACGCTCAACTTTAAAGGGGTCATCAGGTACCATGTTGTTTCCATCTCGTGGCTTGAGTATTTCACTTCTGTCTTGTCAGTTAAGCGATGGAAGGGCTGATGGGCACTGTTGTTGGGCTGTGCGTAGAACATCAGTTGGCCTTAATCCAGCCCTGGTGACGTTGCATCTTTGGCGATTCAGAGCAGAACTGCCAAAGAAGAGACTGATTCCTTTCAGGACAGCTGGCTCACTTGTTTTGACTTGGTGAGAGGAAAACATCAGGATTCTAGGTGTTTATGGCAGGGAAGGAGGATTATAAAAGAGGACTCATGTTGTTCTAAGGCCATTCTTCTCAATTGTGGTGTTATGGCATTCAAAAGGATACTGGGGGGAGGGGGCTGTCTGTCTAGAGACAGCGAATTCATTTAAAAACTTTGATAAAGAACGTGTCATAACCTCATAGGTTTTACTTTCGTTTTCTTGAAGCCTAAAGAACATAAGAGAAGCCATGTTGGATCAGGCCAATGGCCCATCCAGTCCAACACTGTGTCACACATAAGAACATAAGAGAAGCCATGTTGGATCAGGCCAGTGGCCCATCCAGTCCAACACTCTGTGTCACACATAAAAACATAAGAGAAGCCATGTTGGATCAGGCCAATGGTCCATCCAGTCCAACACTCTGTGTCACACAGTGGCTAATACACACACACACTGTAGCTAATAGCCACTGATGGACCTCTGCTCCATATTTTTATCCAATCCCCTCTTGAAGCTGGCTATGAGTGTAGCCGCCACCACCTCCTGTGGCAGTGAAATAAGGAATCTGCCTGGGACAAAGGAAGATGTTTTTAGCACTTGGAATGGTATCATGCCTGGGATTCAACTGGGGTTTCCTCTGCAAAACCTTCGTCTTCCTTGAAAACCTTCTGGAGGATCATCTTCATGCTCTCCCTGTGTCTAGACTTCCATTGTCTTCCAACCAGGATATAAATAGCTGGGTTGACACTGCTATTTAAACAGGCTAATAGCATTGCATTCCGTGATACGTGTAATGGTAAGTACCTGAAAAAAATAGAGGATGAAGATGGCACCCAATGGAAAAGCAAAGAGGGGGAAGAAGAAAAGTGTGAACAAGATGATGGTCAAAAGCAGGGGTCGTTTTGTAGAAAAATAGGTGGTGGAGCTCATCCAGGGATTGTTATGCAGCTGCAATACTATTCAATGGACAAGGGGGTGGAACTCTCAGAAGGCAGAGATGGAACTCTCAGAAAGGTTCAGGAGCTGCGCTCCTGTGAACTCCCACTGAATCTGAGGCCCAGTCAAAAGCTTTCCCTTCCGATGCTGTTGTTCTTTCAAACAGAGTTTGATGAACAGTGCCACAGTGGCAACAGTCATGATGGGGAGGCAAAGCACGGCATTCCCAATAAACTGGTAAAATTGTTCAGTTGCTTTATTTATATCTAGCAATAGAAAGCGGAAGTTTTCCTGGAAACACCTAAAGCAGCTGTGAGCAATGTCACTGGTGTGATGACGTCACTTCCAGGTGATGACATCATGACAGCAACGTCGGGGGAGGTTTCCCCTGCCGGCACAATATGGACCGGGGGCTTGGCAGCCCTATAGAGGACTGTTAGGGCCTATTGTAAGCTCCAGGAGGACTGGCTACATCAAGGCGGTGTCAGATGAGGGACTTCAAACAAAGACGGATCATAGCGTTGCAAAATTAATCCATTTATTTGAGAACAATCACTCTAGTAGAGAGGCAAGTTGAGTTTGATAACTCCCAAGGTAGGGTTGCCAAGTCCAATTCAAGAAATATCTGGGGACTTTGGGGGTGGAGCCAGGAGACTTTGGGGGTGGAGCCAGGAGACATTGGGGGCGGAGCCAGGAACAAGGGTGTGACAAGCATAATTGAACTCCAAACAGTTCTGGCCATCACATTTAAAGGGACAGCACACCTTTTTAAATGTCTTCCTTCCATAGGAAATAATGAAGGATAGGGGCACCTTCTTTTGGGGCTCATAGAATTGGACCCCCTGCTCCAATCGTTTTGAAACTTGGGGGGTACTTTGAGGAAAGGCACTAGATACTATATTAAAAATTTGGTGCCTCTACCTCAAAAAACAGCTCCCCCAGAGACAGGGAGCTATCAGGAGTCTCGCTGTTGACTCTGCTAATAGAAACTCTCTGTGTAAACAGGGAGGGATTCCAATGGAGATCAGAGCCCTTTTCTCTTTCATGAAAAAATAAACATTTTTTTCAAACTTTTGGGAACTCACAACCACACTCCCCTGGACAGTAATTAACTTCTTCCTGTTCTGTCCACAGCCCAGTTTTCCAAAAAACAGAGTGGGATGGATTATTTTTCAAAGGAAGTGTTATTGAAACACTTCTCAGCCACGTCCTAAGAACGGGGAGGGGGGAACTGTCACAGTGCGACCTACGAAGTGTGTGTTGAGGACATGGGCGTTCATCCTGGACAGCTAGGTCCTCGCGGGGTCCTCGCAGGGTACCCAGAGGCTGCCCCATCCCCGCCTCCTCCTCCTCCCGGCTCCGAAAGGCGAAGCCCCGTGCCCTCGGAGCAGCCGTGCGGGCACCCACCCAGCCTCATCCCCGCACATTCCAGCCACCTCCTCCTCGCTCGCCCGCTGGAGAGCTGGCATCATCTGCCGTCGCCTCCCCTTGCTCACCAGGCGGACGCACGCCAGGCTGCCCCGGCAGCCTTGGCGAGGTAGACGATGGAGGAGGCGAGATGGCCGAGCTCAGCCACCCAAGGGAGGCCCACCCCGGTCCCGTGCGTACCCTTCCACCTGCCTGGCACTCACCACCTGGCGCACAATCTTGGTGGCCACCATGGCCCCTTTGCCGCTGCCTCCAGAAGCCAAGCGAGCTCCTTGGTGCAGTTTCCCACCCCTTCCCCCCCTTCCATTTTTTTTGGGGGGGGGGCGGGGGAAGAGTGTGGAAATCCTGGGGTCCCCAGCCAGGGCGGGAGGGTTGGGAAGCCTATCCCAAGGCCACGGCGTGCCTTTTTGTACATTTCAAAGGAAGGAAACAATATAGCATTTTCACACTCTCAGAGACAGTCAGTGCTTCCCATACTCCCCTTATCTTGCTCCCAGGAAGCTACCCACTGGTTGCCTTGGGCATGCTATCTTCAAAGGCCCAGATGGCTTCTAGGCCGGGTGTGAAATTCCTCTCCTTGTGGTTTGGGATTGCTTTGGGGAAGACTACAGGTTGCTGTTCTCACGGTTAGGAAAAAGCAGGGTCATAGCAGGATACAATATGGCGTTAGTCATGTCAAGCAGTACAGTACATATATCATAACACTACAACTAAGTTACACGCCTGACAGGCGGTGTGGCCTAATACGCAAAGGAGTTCCTGCTACAAAAAAGCCCTGTAAAACAGACTGTGACGAATAGGGTCACGGTGGCAATCATCATGACCAGGAGGGCATTCACAAAAAACTGGCAATGTTCTTTCAATCATCAAGTCATGTAAATGATGAAATATAATGGTGTAGGTAATTGAAAGAGCAGAAATATGTATTGTATATCGCCAAAGGCCACCACAATGGAAAATGAAGAGCATAATGATAAAAAGTCAAACAAAACTAAAAACGTCACGTAAAGAATCGTTTTTAAGATACAGAAGCAAGTCATATTAAGTTACAGAACTGCAATTGTCATTAGGCTCAACCATGAAAGACCTAATTAGTTACAATTCTTGGTATGCTCTCTCTCTCTCGGCTTGACTTCGCGAACGAAGATTTAAGAAGGGTGCAGTAGTCCACGTCTGCTGCAGGCTCGCTGGTGGCTGACAAGACCAATGCGGGACAGGCAGATCCGGCCACAGTGGCTGCAGGGAAAAGTCTGATTTGGGGTTGGTGCTGTAGCAATAAAGTTATAAACACATAAAATGAAACCAGCTAGTCATAAGATTTATTTACCGAGGCAACAGTCTTGGCTCTAATTTTTTTTTTTTTTTTTTTTGCAGCCAGGGTAAAAAACAATGTTCTATAAGTAAAAACAGGTCGATATCAGATAGTTTTTTAAAAAAAACCCCAAAGCTTATCAAGATCAAAGGAAAAGTGTAGGTAATTGCAAAAAGCAGGAAGGAGAGGAACCAAATTGTGGAGCATAACGCTTCTCCAGGAGGACTGCTTGTTTCGTCTTAGATGGAGAAACAAATCTGAGCGTCAGGTGTTCATGGTGGGGAAGAAGGATTGCTAAAGAGCCCTGCTGCCATTCTAACCCTTACTTTTGAGGTGCAGAGTCATGATTCCTCTTTAAAGCAGAGCTTTTCCTTTTTTTGGTAGCAGGAACTCCTTTGCATATTAGGCCACGCCCTCCTGTACTCCCTGTAAGCTCCAGGAAGATTGGTTACATCAGTGGCGTGTGGCCTAATATGCAAAGGAGTTTCTGATGCAAAAAAAAGCCCTGCTTCAAAGGATGTTAGGGACCTGAGTTCGATTCCAGCAGAAACTGGGTTCAGGTAGCCAGCTCAAGGTTGACTCAGCCTTCCATCCTTCCGAGGTTGGTAAAATGAGCACCCAGCTTGCTGGGGGTAAAGTACAGATGACTGGGGAAGGCAATGGCAAATCACCCCATTAAAAAGTATTCCATGAAAACATTGTCATTCAACGTCAACTCAGAGTTGGAAACGACTGGTGCTTCCACAGGAGACTACCTTTACTTTTTAAGAGGAGATTTTATTTAAAAAAAACACCTTTGCAACTTAATTTGAAGAAGATATTGGATTTATATCCTGCCCTCCACTCTGAAGAGTCTCAGAGAGGCTCACAATCTCCTTTACCTTCCTCCCCCACAACAGACACCCTGGGAGGTGGGGCTGGAGAGGGCTCTCCCAGCAGCTGCCCTTTCCAGGACAACCTCTGCCAGAGCTATGACAGACTCAAGGCCATTCCAGCAGGTGCAAGTGGAGGAATGGGGAATGAAACCCGGTTCTCCCAGATAAGAGTCCGCACACTTAACCACTACACCAAACTGGCTCTCCTAACCCTGCAGTTTTTCTTTGTAAATTTAAAAACTGAAAACCACAGTGGAATCTAACGGTGACAAAGGAAGCTCTTGGAATCCATTCACAGTTGGATTTCAACTGGGTTTTCCTCTGCACAGCCCTCTTCCTCCTTGAAAACCTTCTGGAGGATCACCCTCATGCTCTCCCTACCTCTAGACTTCCATTGTCTCCCAACCAGGAAATAAATGACTGGGTTGATGCTGCTATTTAAACAGGCTAAGAGAACGGCACCAACTACCATGTATAATGGTAAATAATTAAGACCAGAGAGGATGTACATGACGTTCAGCGGGAAAGCAAAGAGGAGGAAGAAGAGAAGAGTAAACAAGACAATGGTCAAAAGCCTTCCCCTTCGACGCTGCTGTGTTTTAAAGCAGACTTTGATGAACAGGGACGCAGTGGCAATTGTCACAACCGGGAGGCAAAGCACGGCATTCACAATAAACTGGCAAAATTCTCCAGTTGTTGCTGCATACGGATTCAAGCTTTTGAGAGTGCAGGTAATTGCAGTCAGCAGGATGGAGAGGACCCATATAAGTGCACATACGATGGTGGATAAATGTGGTGGCCGGCGGCATCGGTGCCAAAGGGGGAAGAAGACGGCCACGCACCTGTCGATGCTGACGGCCGTCAGAAGGAATTGACTAGCGCTGTACGTTGATAGGAGTAGGAACACGAGCACTGGAGTCATAATGGGAGGATCATACTGGAATAAAGTCCTGACATTAACAACGAGAAATGCAACTGACAGAAGGACCCCCAAATCAGCAATGGCCAAGTTCAGGATGTAGGTGCTGAAAGGATTCCTCTTAATGCGGAAGCCAAGAAGCCAGATGATTATCCCGTTCCCTACGGCTCCGAAAAGGCAGATGACCACTAGGGAGATGCCAAAAACTTCATTGATGATATTTTCTCTTCCATAATAAGTGGTATTCTGAGATAAAATGTCTCCTGAAGCATTCTCGTAATTGATATTGTCATTTGGGAAAGAAGAGTATGCATAATCAGGGTCATCGTAATAATCCAAGGCAGCATCCATAATAGAAAGGGTTATCAGGCTGATGTTTGTTGCGATGCTCAATTTCTTCTTCTGGGATTTCTGTCTTGACTTGTCTTCACATTTCTGTTAGGAGAAAGGAAACAAAGAACACTTCAATTCTTGTTTGGGAAACGCATGTCTCAAAGTTTGTGGCTGGGGTTGCTGAAGTTTGCAGCCTCATGTTCTTGAAAGCCATTTCAAAATGGCTTCTGGTTGCTCCATCATGGCTTCCACCTTATGGAACAGCCTGCCTAAGGAGGTAAGGCTTGACACAAACTGTGCAATGTGGATTTATTCAAGAGCTCTTATCTGCACATCTAATAGGCTTGTGTTGTACAAAATGGGGTTACAAACTTACCTGAAGAAATGGTCACGGACTGTGGTCTATGCCTTTGCATATTATTATTATTATTATTATTATTGTCATTATTATTGTTGTTATAATTATATTTATGAATTGACTCATCCTACCCAATACCGGGCTCTAGGCGATGTACAACAAAAATGACACGCGACAATCAATAAAAGCAATAAATTAAAAGCAATCACAACGCAATAGCTTACTGCATGTAGGATCGTATTTTGTAATTCTTGTACTGCTTAATGCTTTAACTTAATACTTATGCTACGTTTCAGGTCTTTCTGGTTCCAGACTCCTACAAGCTGTGGTTATTGAATGTCGTCTCATTTTTGTGTGTGAGAGAGAGATGGCGCACGATGCCTTGAGCCCCTCTGAGAAAGCTTTACAATAAATAATGGAAATAAATAGCTATAATATATTACTGCTGAGGTTAATTTGAAATAAAGGCCATTGCTCTTTCATTTCCCCCCAGACTTTAATATACATCCATGTTAATTGCTGTATAATTCTACCCAAGAATTAGGGTTGCCAAGTCCCCTATGTTCTCTGGCGGGGGACTTTCATGAGTGTGCGAAGTGCGTGCGCGGCATGATGACGTCACCCAGAAGTGATGTCATCGCGCCGTCACCGTTGCTCGTGGCTGCTCTAGGCATTTCAGGGAAAACTCTATGGTTTTCCCAGAAGCTCTAGCCATTTGGGAGGGCAAAAGTCTATGGTACCTATTGTACCATAGAGTTTTTCCTTCCCAAATGGCTAGAGTGTCCGGGAAAAGTGTAGAACTTTCCCGGAAACACCTAGAGCAACTGCGAGTGATGCCGCCAGCGGGATGACATCAATTCTGGATTATGTCATCACATATTTCAGCATAACCGGACTGGGGGCTTGGCAGCCCTACCAGGAATCCACCCATGGCTTTCAGTTATTGCGACTACACTCTAAACACCTGCAGACTGGTTGCTGGTTGGTGCCATAATCAGATTCTGCGCACACTCCATGTGTGTGAATCGACCCGGGGGGGGGAGTGCAGGTGAAGTGTTCGGCCTGGGGCACTAGAACCCCTAGCACCGGGCCTGAGCTCAGGAAGGATGACCCCAGAGCACAATAATTTATGCAGTAGCTCACAACTTTGATGCCAGTAGCTCACAAAGCAGAATTCTTGCTCTTAGAGGGAACACTGCTTACCAGTATTGCTAAATGTTCCCGAACAAAAGCAGATTTGCACAAAAAGACAGTGTCCTTCCAACAAAATACCTTTCATCTTTCTTTTGGATCATTGTGCAAAATAAAGAAAAGTCAGTGCCGCGCTTACCTGTCCTAGGTCTAAAGTGATGTTTACTTCATCATCCTTCAAACCTTGGGAGAGAGAAGGACTCTGCCACCAACACTCTGTCCCATCTCCAGCATTGGTTATTGGGTGGGCTTTGTCGGGATCAGCAGTATAGCAGTAGTCACGAAACTGGCCCTGAAACAGAAATTTTACAAAAAGACATAAAAATAAACAGCATGAGCCTGAGACGGATTTTTACTGAACCAGCATTAGATCATTCAAAAATGCTTCTGAACGATCTAGTCATTTACTGTAATTCCTTCTGCGATGTTTGAAAGAGACAAGGTCGGTCAGAGGTTGCACCTACTTCTTCCCTTCTGCTCAGAACCTATAATACAGACGCCCTCCTGAAAAACAGAATCTGTGACATAACCAATATTCAATTTAGAGACAGAAAGGAAGAGCAAGAGTTGATTTCTCACCAAAGTGGTAAGCAAGAAGTCACTAACTCCTGATGATTCATGGATTAAGAAAGAAAAAGAATATTTCATGGTGAAAACAACATAGACCCTTCCCTGGTAACCATCTTTCAGCATAACCTTCCAGACTTCTGTTTCCAGGAAATACTCATTCCCAACATACACATAGATGCCCTGGATGGGACTCTCCAACACTCACACCCCATCCCACCTGTCAAACTTGATAAGGTTTTAGCAAGTTACCAGCTATTAGGCTTTTAGGAGAGTCGTTTCTACTTAACTAGGTCACTTGGTGATCTGAAGACAAGGCCCGGTAATGTTTTCTAACATGTATATCAAAACATTCTCCAGGGACAGAAAATATTTCAGTTATTTAAAGTACATTCCACAAGAGCTGGCAACAAAGGCAGCGAATGGAAGCGGAGGGAAAACAAGTCATTGGATAAAGCTTTCCCCTTCGCTTCACATTGGTAATAGCTGCAGACAAGCATTCCACACTAGCTTGTCTGATATGAACATATGAAGCTGCCTTATACTGAATCAGACCTTCGGTCCATCAAAGTCAGTATTGTCTGCTCAGACTGGCAGCGGCTCTCCAGGGTTTCAAGCTGAGGTTTTTTATGCCTACTTGCCTGGATCCTTTTTAGTTGGAGATGCCGGGGATTGAACCTGGGACCTTCTGCTTCCCAAGCAGATGCTGTACCACTGAGCCACAGCCCCTCCCTGTGCTTCTCCAGGGTCTCAAGCGGAAGTTTTTCATGCCTACTTGCCTGGACCCTTTTTAGTTGGAGATGCCGGGGATTGAACCTGGGACCTTCTGCTTACCAAGCAGATGCTCTACCACTGAGCCACCATCCCTCCCCAGGATATAAAGGTAAAGGTAGTCCCCTGTGCAAGCACTGGTCGTTTCCGACTCTGGGGTGACATTGCATCACAACATTTTCACGGCGGACTTTTTATGGGGTGGTTTGCCATTGCCTTTCTTCGTCATCTACACTTTATCCCCAGCAAGCTGGGTACTCCTTTGACCGACCTGTATGGAAGGCTGAGTCAACCTTGAGCCGGCTACCTGAACCCATCTTCCACTGGGATCGATCTCAGGTCATGAGCAGAGCTTGGACCGCAATACTGCAGCTTGACCGCTCTGTGCCATGGGGCTCTTGTCTGATATACACATGCCTTAATCCTAGTAGGCTAGGGCCCATGTTTAAAATTTGGCTGGAATTCATCGTCAAAGTAGGTGGGCGTGTCTTAACGATCACATCATCTGCATCTCCTAAAGCAGAGATGGTGACATCATTTGTCATGAGGGCCACATCGGACATAAATGTCACTCTGTCGAGCCAGGTAATGTGTGCCATAAAATGTAAAGCCAGGTACCAGAGATACAAATTTTATAAGGGACACACAGGCAAACTCAACTAACAGTACTATTATTTCACTCAAAATACAAACCTGCTTGAAATAGGGTTGCCAAGTCCAATTTAAGAAATATCTGGGGACTTTGGGGGTGGAGCCAGGAGACTTTGGGGATGGAGCCAGGAGACACTAGGGAAGGAGCCAAGATCAAGGCTGTGACAAGCGTCATTGAACTCCAAAGGGAGTTCTGGCCATCGCATTTAAAGGGACGGCACACCTTTTCAATGCCTTCCTTCCATAGGAAATAATGAAGGATAGGGGCACCTTCTTTCGGGGCTCATAGAATTGGACCCCCTGGTCCAATCTGTTTGAAACTTGGGGGGTATTTTGGGGAGAGGCACTAGATGCTATACAGAAAATTTGGTGCCTCTACCTCAAAAAACAGCCCCCCCAGAGTCCCAGATACCCGCGGATCAATTCTCCATGATTTTCTACGGGAATAAATCTCCATAGGGAATAATAGAGTTCCCAGCAGACATTTCCCTCCCCTCCCCCTGCTTCCTGATGACCCTGAAGCGGGGGGAGGGCCTCCAAACCGGGGGATCCCCTGCCCCCACCTGGGGATTGGCAACCCTAGCTTGAAACATTAACACTCACACAGTATTTCCTTAAAGTATCTCCTTGATATCCACCCTCCCATTTCCACTGCCCATTATGCATTAGTACTCCTTGATGCCCACCCTCCCACTTTGTGTTATGGGGTGGTTTGCCATTGCTTTCCCCAGTAATTTACACCAGGGTTGTCAAACCTGAGTTCGATTCCAGCGGAAACTGGGTTCCATGAAAACTTTGTCATTCAACGTCAACTCAGAGTTGGAAACGACTGGTGCTTCCACAGGAGACTACCTTTACCTTTTAAGAGGAGATTTCATTTAAAAAAAAACCTTTGCAACTGAATTTGAAGAAGAAGATATTGGATTTATATCCCACCCTCCACTCCGAAGAGTCTCAGAGCGGCTCACAATCTCCTTTACCTTCCTCCCCCACAACAGACCCCCTGTGAGGTAGATGAAGATACTGGATTTATATCCCGCCCTCCACTCCGAAGAGTCTCAGAGCGGCTCACAATCTCCTTTACCTTCCTCCCCCCCACAACAGACACCCTGTGAGGTAGATGAAGATACTGGATTTATATCCCGCCCTCCACTCCGAAGAGTCTCAGAGCGGCTCACAATCTCCTTTACCTTCCTCCCCCATGACAGACACCCTGTGAGGTAGATGAAGATACTGGATTTATATCCCGCCCTCCACTCCGAAGAGTCTCAGAGCGGCTCACAATCTCCTTTACCTTCCTCCCCCACAACAGACCCCCTGTGAGGTAGATGAAGATACTGGATTTATATCCCACCCTCCACTCCGAAGAGTCTCAGAGCGGCTCACAATCTCCTTTACCTTCCTCCCCCCCACAACAGACACCCTGTGAGGTAGCTGAAGATACTGGATTTATATCCCGCCCTCCACTCCGAAGAGTCTCAGAGCGGCTCACAATCTCCTTTACCTTCCTCCCCCACGACAGACACCCTGTGAGTAGATGAAGATATTGGATTTATATCTCGCCCTCCACTCCGAAGAGTCTCAGAGCAGCTCACAATCTCCTTTACCTTCCTCCCCCATAACAGACACCCTGCAAGGTGGGTGGGGCTGGAGAGGGCTCTCCCAGCAGCTGCCCTTTCAAGGACAACCTCTGCCAGAGCTATGGCTGACCCAAGGCCATGCCAGCAGGTGCAAGTGGAGGAGTGGGGAATCAAACCTGGTTCTCCCAGATAAGAGTCCACACACTTAACCACTACACCAGACTGGCTTTCCAGTCTGAGAATGAGCTAGTGTAAGGAGAGATTTTCACATACCTGTGAAGGGTCAGCAGTCTTCAGCTATGGTGACTGGAAGAGAGTTGCAGAGAATAGCCATCATGGTTTGCAGTAGAACAGCTGGTTATCCAGTAGCCCCTTAGACACCAACAAGAGTTCCTGGGTATGAGCTTTCAAGAGTTGGAGCTCCCTTCTTGAGATACCGGTGGATTTCCACTCCAATCAGCGGAATGTGGTGCCTTCAATAAAGATAGCTCCAGAGGTTAGTCTTCCTCAATGGAAGATGGCAACAGTCCATTGTCCTGTGCTGGAAGGGCAGCGGACTTGCAGAGACTTTTCCAGCTCTCACTGAAAAGGGGAAGTGTTTGCTGTTCTGTACACTCAGTTCATGTTGTATAAGACATCCTACAGTTAGCTTGACAGGATCATATGACAAAATGTTCTTATCTTAGATGTCAAGACAGTCTTCGGTGAAAGATGGAGGAGACGTTTGCAATGGGAGGCTTATGTCCTAATAAGGCGCTCTGGGCCCAGATCCAATGATGTTTTTTCCCTTGGTTACATTAATATTCTGCCTTACTGTTTCTATTTTCAATCTCTCCAACTAGATTATCATGTGAAATAAAAATGCATAGAGCATGTCGGGATCATTAGACGGAGCATAACTCTTGAATGAAGTTGGGAAATTCCTGGAGATGCGGGGATGGAACCTGGGGAGGGTGGGGTTTGGGGAGGGGAGGGGCATCAGCTAGGTATATGACATACAACCCTCCCTGCAAAGCAGACATTATCTCCAGGGAAACTGACCTCTGTTGGACATTCTCCAGGGAGACTGACCTCTGTTGGACATTCTCCAGGGAGACTGACCTCTGTTGGACATTCTCCAGGGAGACTGACCTCTGTTGGACATTCTCCAGGGAGACTGACCTCTGTTGGACATTCTCCAGGGAGACTGACCTCTGTTGGACATTCTCCAGGGAGACTGATCTCTGTTGGACATTCTCCAGGGAGACTGACCTCTGTTGGACATTCTCCAGGGAGACTGACCTCTGTTGGACATTCTCCAGGGAGACTGACCTCTGTTGGACATTCTCCAGGGAGACTGATCTCTGTTGGACATTCTCCAGGGAAACTGACCTCTGTTGGACATTCTCCAGGGAGACTGACTTCTGTTGGACATTCTCCAGGGAGACTGACTTCTGTTGGACATTCTCCAGGGAGACTGACCTCTGTTGGACATTCTCCAGGGAAACTGACCTCTGTTGGACATTCTCCAGGGAGACTGACCTCTGTTGGACATTCTCCAGGGAGACTGACCTCTGTTGGACATTCTCCAGGGAGACTGACCTCTGTTGGACATTCTCCAGGGAGACTGACCTCTGTTGGACATTCTCCAGGGAGACTGACCTCTGTTGGACATTCTCCAGGGAGACAGATCTCTGTAGCCTGGAGATTGGTTGTAATTCCAGGAGATCTTCATGCTGCACCTGAAGGGATGGCAACCCCAAGGAGAAACTTTGCAATTGCTACCTGCCAGGTTCTGTACTGTAGGCACCCTTCACACAGAGAGAGTGATACAATGGTCCTTTGAGAACCCACTCTGCCTTTACAAAGAATGAGCTAGAGCCTTGTGAGAAGGCCCGGGGCTAGACTTTTCTGTGCCACAGACTGAATAGCACTCTGCCCCCCCCCCCATATCATAATCATGCGTGCACAGTGTGCGTGTGCCCTGATAACATCACTGATTATGTCACTGGACACCCCCCCCCCTTCGCCCAGGCTTTCTGAGTCTCGGGGAGCCCAGGCGAAGACAGAACATGGCCGTGGCAGCTCATGCGGCGCCCCCTCTCTTCACCCAGGCTCCCTGAGTCTTGGGGAGCCTGGGCGAAGAGAGAACGCGGCGGCAGCTTGCACGCCGCCCCCCCTTCGCCCAGGCTTCCCGAGTCTCATGGCTGATGGCTGGGGCTGATGGGAGTTGTAGGCAAAAAACATCTGGAGAGCTACCATTGGTCACCCCTGTCATACACAACAGAAAGCTTAAGACTGGCTAATAATATAAAAATAAGCAAAAAGCCTTTTTACAGAAATGCTGGGAACCCCTTCTCCAAGCTACGATAAATAATGACATGAGGAAATTCTGGGCCTTGATTTTAGACTCTGTGTGTAGGAAAGGCTTCATAAGTAGCTCGATAACAGTAAATACTTGGTTTGAACATTTTTTTGAAGATTCTTCAGGAGAATAGAGTTAATAGCAAAGGGGTGGTGGCTCAGTGGTAGAGCACTGCTTGGGAAGCAGAAGGTCCCAGGTTCAATCCCCGGCATCTCCAACTAAAAAGGGTCCAGGCAAATAGGCATGAAAAACCTCAGCTTGAGACCCTGGAGAGCCGCTGCCAGTCTAAGTAGACAATACTGGCTTTGACGGACTGAGGGTCTGATTCAGTAGAAGGCAGTTTCATATGTTCGTATGTTCAGTTCTGTAGAAGAATCTGACCTAAGCTTCGAAGATGGTTTAGAGTGGCCTCCGGTACAAGCGGCAGAGGTTGAATCCCTGATAGCGCTAATCAAACTGGAGAAAGCCCCCAGGCCTGATGCCATCCCTCCTGAAGCTATTAAGGCATTTCTTGAGTGGGGGGGGGGTCCCTTTTTTAACTGCCCTATTCACTGTAATTGATAGGACAGGCTCGATGCCTGAAACTTGGACAAATGCAATAGAGGTCCCTATCAGGGGACGCTTTGTAGAAAAAAAAAAATAGGTGGTGGAGCTCATCCAGGGATTGTTATGCAGCTGCACCTACTATTCAATGGACAAAGTGGGGTGGAGGAGGGGGAACCCTCAGGAAGGTTCAGGAGCTGTGCTCCTGTGAGCTCCTGCTGAATCTGAGGCCTGGTCCCTATATTCAAAAAAGGACATTGTCAGCTTCCTAGCAATTATAGACTTTTGAAAGCTAATATCCTGAATTCCTATTGGCCGCTAAGGCGTTACTGGGCTCAAATCTAGCTCTTCTACTGCAAACCAACACAGTTACCCTCTGCGACTAGTCGACGTGAGATTTGCACATACTTTTGAGTAAGACCAAAACCTCAGGCTGAGGGAAGGAAGACAGTGGAACTCGATCTTCTGCTGTGGTGGCAAGACTTGTGCGGGAAATTTTTCACCCTGAGTCCTCAGGGAAAAATAAAGTCTATCGGTCTTGAATCTCCTTACATGTAAAAAGTGATCTGACACCTGATTTTATCCCCTCCAGCAGCCTGCTGTCTTCATGTGACAAGACAAGATGCTCTTTCCTTAGGCGCCCGTTGGTAGAAGGAGGAGTCTCTCGGGGTATCTTTAAAAAGCCATCTGGAAAATAACCGGCTGGCCGCTGATAAGAAAAGTGACACCGTCTCCCTGATCAGAACCCTTTATCAAGTAAAGTGCATTAATTTGATTCTTATCCTCCTTTTCCATCGTAGTGCTTAAAACAACTGACAGTCAAAGGTTCCCACAGAAACGTAGCAAACATACGAAACATCGCCTGGAAAATAAATCTCAGCTGAGAAGTCTAGAACTTATCTATGGGAATAGGTGAGTTGACGAACCTCCCAGAGTGGCAGCAACATCTGAGTAGTGCAGATTTAGGCTTAGAGTTTGAAATTCACACCTGGAGACCCAGGGTCAAATCCTCATGCAGCCATGACATTCACTGGGTGGCCCCCCAGTCATTTGATGTCTCTCAGCCTGTTACGTATTGTGTTTTACTGGGTTTTTGTTGCCTGAGCTTGAGACAGGCACTCCTTGCAAACCAGGATCCTGAAGCCTGGAATAACTGACCAATCAGGATGCTAGGCATGTAACAACTTGTAATAAAGAGAGGAAAAAGAAGGGATCTGGAGTGAGCCAATAGGAGTAACTGTTGCCTGCTACAGGGGCATGGTTAACCATGGCCAGATAGTATATAGTTGCAGTTTTGCCTGTGTTCCTCTATGACTGTTTCTTCTTGCAATAAAGTGTTCTTGGTTGATTCAGAGCTGACTAAACTCACTTTATTTCACTCTAATAGATTTATTCAAAGGGTAAAACAGAGGCATCTGAGAGGAAGGAAAGGTGATTGTAAACTGCTTTGAGACGCCTTCATCATCATCATAGAGGAAAAAAGATAAAGGCAATCCCCTGTGCAAGCACCAGTCATTTCCAACTCCGAGGTGACGTCGCATCATGACATTTTTACGGCAGACTTTTTTTATGGGGTGGTTTGCCATTGCCTTCCCCAGTCATCTACACTTTCCCGCCAGCAAGCTGGGGACTCATTTTACCAGCCTTGGAAGGATGGGAGGCTGAGTCATCCTTGAGCTGGCTACCTGAACCCAACTTCCTCTGGGATCGGACTCAGGTCATGAGCAGAGCTTGGAATGCAGTACTGCAGCTTGACCGCTCTGCACCACAGGGCTGCCTTTCTAGGGCATAGTCTAGGATAAAACTGAGATGGATGGAAACAGAAAAAACTGGGGGGAAAGGGATATGTCAGAAGCCCCGCTTCTGTTGAGATGTGATGTCCTGTTGCAACAGAAGAGCTGGCTTGAGCTTGACTGTTCTTCAGTTCAGATCTAAATGTATAGGAAAGGAAAGGTCCCCTGTGCAAGCACCAGTCATTTCCGACTCTGGGGTGATGTTGCTTTCACAACGTTTTCACGGCAGACTTTTTACGGGTGGCTTGCCATTGCCTTCCCCAGTCTTTTACACTTCCCCCCCAGCAAGCCAGGTACTCATTTGACCGACCTCGGAAGGATGGAAGGCTGAGTCAATCTTGGGCCAGCTACCTGAACCCAGCTTTCACTGGGATAGAACTCAGGTCGTCAGCAGAGAGTTCAGATCACAGTACTGCAGTATTGCTGCTTTACCACTCTGCGCCACGGGGCCGCTCTAAATGTATAACACATGTATAAATTAATTCCAAATCCTGATTGGGCTCATAAGAGCCATTGTGGGTGCTCTAACTGCTCAGGAAACAACAACAACAAAAAAAACTCATTTTTTTTAAACTGAAAACAATGTTTGAGGAAACTTAAAAACTAGTGAAATCAATGCTGCATCATTTCCGGAACAGCAACATTCAATCATCCTTCCAAGGGAGAGGGGAGTGGGTGGGGATGGGAGGAAGACATTGCAGCAATGATGATGAAAAAGAAGATATTGGATTTATATCCCGCCCTATAATCCGAATCTCAGAGCGGTCACAATCTCCTTTACTTCTCCACCCCACAACAGATACCCTGTGAGGCGGGTGGGGCTGAGAGGACTCTGACAGTAGCTGCCCTTTCAAGGACAACTCTGTGAGAGCTATGGCTGACCCAAGGCCATTCCAGCAGGTGCAAGTGGAGGAGTGGGGAATCAAACCTGATTCTCCCAGATAAGAGTCCACACACTTAACCACTACACCAAACTGGAGACTGGCTACCCTAATTAATTAAGAAGAACTGCAGAAGAACTGCAGATTTATACCTCACCCTTCTCCTGAATCAGAGACTCAGACTGGCTTACAATCTCCAATATCTTCTCCCCCCACAACAGACACCCTGTGAGGTGGGTGGGGCTGGAGAGGGCTCTCACAGCAGCTACCCTTTCAAGGACAACCTCTGCCAGAGCTATGGGTGACCCAAGGCCATTCCAGCAGCTGCAAGTAGAGAACTGGGGAATCAAAGCCGGTTCTCCCAGAAAACTAGTGAAATCAATGCTGCATCATTTCCGGAACAGCAACATTCAATCTTCCTTCCAAGGGAGAGGGGAGTGGGTGTGGATGGGAGGAAGACATTGCAGCAATGATGATGAAGAAGAAGATATTGGATTTATATCCTGCCCTATAATCTGACTCTCAGAGCGGTCACAATCTCCTTTACTTCCCCACCCCACAACAGATACCCTGTCTATGCACTTAACCACAACACCAAACTGGCTCTCTGGTGATTCATCACTTCTAGTGAATATTCAGAAGTGGCATCGTATCATTGGCGTGAAACTAATATTACGCTGCCTGGATAAATAGAGACTGTAGCACCACTGTATTGTTTTAGCTTTTTAAATTAATTTATATTTGTATTTATATTGTTGATTGATTTTATCTGTCATTGTTATATCATGATACTGCATCATGTCCTGTAAGCCGCCCTGAGCCTGCCTCGGCGGGGTGGGCGGGGTATAAATAAAACTTATTATTATTATTATTAATACAACATGCTAGGACTTCTTCAAAACTATACCGTAAAACCATAGAGTTTTGCCTGAATCCTAGACGGTCACATCAGCATCACGACAGCAGTGCTGCTCTTTCAAGAACTGTGACTGAACCAAGGTCACACCGGCAGCTGCGTTTGGAGGCGCGGGGAATCAAACAATATCTAAGTATCAGAAGGACATGACACGCTTACAACAACAGAAAGTTTATCCGTGCGTAAATAAAATGAAATCATTGGTGAATACAGCCAGTTACCAATTGTTGATTGGTAAATAAATCCAATAGACAATAAAAGGAATGAAAAAGGAGTGCAACACAATTCATTCAAGGAGGTACATCAGTGGGGACGGTTCCTCAAAAGCCGCGTGACTGGCACAGCCATTCTCGGGAGGTTTATACTCTTCTATACCCACTCAGTTCAATGGAGATCTGTAACTCTGGCGCTTGGGATGTCAACTCTGCTGACATCATCTGCTTGGGATGAGGAATGATATGGACTGCGAAGAGTCAATACACGGATAGGAGACCACCAGGGAAGTCTGCAGAGGAAGGCGATGACCAACCACCTCTGCTTCTCACTTCCCTTGAAGGCTCCTTGCTTCATCAGTCAGTTGTCAACTGAAGACACTGATATTTGTAACTCTCCTTAGAACGATCCAAGTAGTCAGCCGTGTTGGTCTGAAGTAGTAGAACAAAATAGGAGTCTGCACCTTTAAGACCTACTTAGTTTTATTCAGAACGTAAGCTCTTGTGTGCTCTGCAAGCACACTTCATCAGACGAGGAATCCAGTACAGTGAGCAAAGCCACGCATAGCTGGTAGGAAGTGTACCAGTTTGCATTCTGAGCCACTGACTACCAGCTATGTGCGGCTTTGCTCACTGTACCTGATTCCTCGTCTGATGAAGTGTGCTTAGAGAGCGCACGTAAGCTTACGTTCTGAATAAAACTAAGTTGGTCGTAAAGGTGACTCCTATTTTGTTCTTCTTAGAATGGCAGTGTGAATGCATACACCATAATAAACATATCCCCTTCCCAGTAATAGCATTCTCTAACAAGTGGCGGACTGGCCGGGGTGTCAGCTTGCCCGATGACAAGTGGGCACTGTGGGCCCCTGATGAAGTGGGCTCCCTTAAACATTAGGCAATATGTTAAAACTGTTAATGACCTTTTAGTAGCTTGAAAATATTATAGAAGTTCCAGTGTCATTACTGTAATGCAACTAAAATTCGCATTGTATTTAGGGTTGCCAGCCTCCAAGTGGGGCCTGGGGATCTCCCGCTTTTCCAACTGATCTCCAGCTGGCAGAGATCAGCTCTCCTGGAGAAAATGCAACTTGTACTTACATTTAATATCTCCTGCCAGTAATATGTACGTTTAGTATCTACTGCCAGTAATATGCACAATGTATGTACACTGTGATTACTAATATATACCTCCTGTGCGATTGAGCAAGCCTTGTAAAGGAAGCTGTGCGATTGAGCAAGCCTTGCAAAGGAAGCTGAGATGCAGAAGGAGCAGACAAGAATATATATATCTATTTCACAAAAGTTTTAATTGTACCTTTTCCCCACTTACGTTGTTTTTGAAAATTTTATTTATTTCTTACAAAGATTAAATGATAGCCTTAGAGTTGTGGGTGGCCCTCCTATGTCGCCTGGCAACCAATATTGTTAGACCCAGTCTGCCACTGTCTCTAACTTATGGTGAAATCCTACTGTGAGATTCCCTGAAAGTTATCACATAGAGAAGAAGAAGAAGATATTGGATTTATATCCCGCCCTCCACTCCGAAGAGTCTCAGAGCGGCTCACAATCTCCTTTACCTTCCTCCCCCACAACAGACACCCTGTGAGGTGGGTGGGGCTGAGAGGGCTCTCACAGCAGCTGCCCTTTCAAGGACAACCTCTGCCAGAGCTTTGGCTGACCCAAGGCCATGCTAGCAGGTGCAAGTGGAGGAGTGGGGAATCAAAGCAGGTTCTCCCAGATAAGAGTCCGCACACTTAACCACTACACCAAACTGGCTCTCCCAGTTAGAGGAAATAAGTTAATTTACAAGTCCTTTATTCCTGGCCGTCGAATCCATGGCCAGGAAACCCCTGCAGAAGTTCAACCATTCTGTTTTGTTCTGACCCCTGTAGCTCAATGAGCTAAGGAAGGGCATGTGTCCTTACACCCCAAATCAAAAGCCTAGGACAGGGGCATCAAACTTATTTGTTATGAGGGCTGGATCTGACATAAATGAGACCTTGTTGGGCCAGGCTGGGCCATGCCAGGCCAGATGTGTTCCTATTTAAAATTAGGTAGCAGAGATATAAACTTTTTAAACGACACAGACAAACACGACTACATTAAAAAAAAAACACATTAGCACGTGTTGGTCTTAAAGGTGCTTTCTTTGTATCTCGCCCATGGGATCCAGAGAACGGGGAAAGGAAGCTCTGGCCCTTTCCCTCCCTCCCCAGGGGACCAGGAAGGGGAGGAGCCTCAACCAATGGAGAAACTAGAGGCTTTGCTCCATACCTCCTGTGCGATTGAGCAAGCCTCGCAAAGCAAGCTGAGATGCAGAAGGAGCAGACAAGAGCCAGTTGCTCGGGGACCTGATAGGAGCCCTTCGGGGGCCTGATTCGGCCCCCGGTCCACATGCTTGACACCCCTGGCCTAGAAGCTTAAAGGCATTAGGAACTTGTCACAACTGGGTTTCAGATCGGGGTCCCTCTTGCCCTCTGCAGTTTTCATCATCTTTAAAGATCCTCTGGAGGGCAGCTTTCATGGATTGCCTGGATCGGCCCTTCTTCTTTCTCCCCACTAAGAAATAGATCAAGGGGTTGATGCTGCAGTTTAGAATGGTACACATGAAAGCAACCAAGGTAGGAATCATGATCAGATCCACCTTGGAAGCAAGAAGCTCATGGAAACTTGATGCTGAGTCATCAGAGGCACGACCAGCCCATGACTCGACATCAAGGTCATCCAAAGTATAACTGACAATATAAAAGTAATTCACAGGAAGACCAAAGAGAAGAAAGCAAAAGAGAGCCAGTAAAATGACGGGTAAGAGCTTTCCTCGCTTTCGCTGCTGGGATTTAGTGCAGATTTTCGCAGACAAGATGACCGTGGAGATAGCCATGACTGGGGTGCAGATGGCGACATTCACAGTAAATTGGAGCAGCGTGAATTCGTTTGCAAAAGAGAGAAAGAAGTCCAATACAGCAATCAGGAAGGAGAGGACCCATACAGAAACACAGACCGTTCCGGACAGGCGTGGTGGTCGGTGGCATCGATGCCAAAGTGGGAAGAGGACAGCCACGCACCTATCAACACTGATGACAGTTAGGAGAAACTGATCGGTGATGTACATCGATGCCCATACATAAGCGTATATGTAGAATCCCATTAGAGCAAAGTTTCCACTCAAAACAAATATGGTAGCAGTTATATATCCCAAAATGCTGGCTACGAGGACCCCCATATCAGCAGCAGCCAAGTTCAGCACGTAGGTTGTGAAGGGATTCCTTTTCATACGGAAGCCTAGAAGCCAGATGACCATCGAATTCCCCACAATTCCAGCAATGCAGATTAGAAATACGAGGATAAAGGTAATAAAGACAACATTTAGATTGAAAGGAAGATTGAAGATCAGATCTGGGATGTTCATTGAGTTATTAGATATGTATGCAGCATCCTCATAAGAATAGTTCATTGTTAAATATGTATTAACATCCTCATAGGAATAATCTTTTAGGCTTGAACTGTTCTTTATGCTTGATTTTTGCCTTTAGAATTCTCGCCTTCTCTTTTAGATCAGCTGCTGCTGGGATAAAACTGCCCAATGTCAATTCAATTTCTGCTACCAGACTGAACTTGTGATATTCTTAACCTTGTGCCCCTGAAGTGATGCTCTAAGTCCACTTGAAAGTCTGTTGTGCGTATATGTCAGTATAAATGGACTACAGCTGTTTCAATATCGATGTTTCTCATAAGGTGGATGGAACTTTCACTTAGAAGACCCTGAAAGGAAAAGAAAAGATAAGCCAGTCCAAACAAGGCAGATGACAAAACCAACCAAAGTAGAAAACACTAAAGCAATGGAGAGCCAGTTTGATGTAGTGGTTAAGTGTGTGGACTCTTATCTGGGAGAACTGGGTTTGATTCCCCACTCCTCCACTTGCAGCTGCTGGAATGGCCTTGGGTCAGCCATAGCTCTCACAGGAGTTATCCCTGAAAGGGCAGCTGCTGTGAGAACTCTTTCAGCCCCATCCACTTCACAGGGTGGTGGGGGAGAAGGTAAAGGAGATTGTGACCGTTCTGAGACTCTGAGATTCCGAGTATAGGGCGGGATACAAATCCGATATCTTCTTCTTCTTCTACGTTGCTTGGTATGGTATCATTTAAATACAGCATGGAACATATGCACAATAAAGAATTAGTGTATCAAACAAGTATCTAAAGGAAAGGTTGTGTAGCTAAACGCAACAATTTAAATTGAGCAGAAATGCATTATATTATTTTTTCTTCAGCTAAATTAGACCACAACAAAAACTTTGGATAATATCTTTGGAGCCATGACTCTTGAAAGCTCACATCCAGAAATCTCATTGGTCTCTAGGATGCTACTAGACTTTAATCTAGCAGTTTCACTGCACACACACATGTTTACCCTCTGAGACTGTTTTTGAGAGTCAGTTTGGTGTAGTGGTTAAGTGTGCGGACTCTTATCTGGGGGAACTGGTTTGATTCCCCACTCCTCCACTTGCATCTGCTGGAATGGCCTTGGGTCAGCCATAGCTCTTGTAGGAGTTGTCCTTGAAAGGGCAGCTTCTGTGATAACTCGCTCAGCCCCACCTACCTCACAGGGTGTCTGTTGTGTGTGGAGGGGGAGGTAAAGGAGATTGTAGGCCATTCTGAGACTCTGAGATTCAGAGTAGAGGGCAGGATATAAATCCAATATCATCATCATCATCATCATCATCATCATCATCTTCTTCTTCTTCTTCTTCTTCTTCTTCTTCTTCTTCTTCTTCTTCTTCCAATCTCCCTTCCTCATCCATAATGACTATTCTGAATCCTATGCCATTCTTCTTTTTGTTTGCGGGTTTTTTTTTTTTTTGAGAACAATAATCATCTCATTCATTTTCTGTCAAGGGTTAGAAACTAATCCTTTCTGTCAAGGGTTAGAAATTTGTAGAAACGATCTGAATACCTTAGTTGCAGCAGGGCTTATTTTCTCTCATATTAGCATTCAGGGACGACCGAAGGGCACGTGGCGCTTGAGGCAGACATTGTTTGCCACCCCCTACCCCGGGGGCCCTAGGCATGCCCCCCACCCCAGGCTGGGCTGTCACCATCCCCTCCCTTTCCTTCTGCTGTTCTGCACTCCAACGTCCACCCCCCAGCGTGCTCAGAGAAGTGCAGTTAGAATTGGCCCTACCCTTTTAGACATGGCCCGGGCATCTCCGTGCTCTCTCTTGAGTGAACACTCGATGAGGCTTCGCAGAGGGGAGTGAAGCCTCTTTGAGCTCTAAGAGTGAACCCTTTTCAAGCGTTCACTCAAGAGAGAGTGCAGAGATGTCCGGACCATGTTTAAAAGGGTAGGGGCAATTCTAGTGGCACTTCTCTGAGCACGCTGGGTGCGGCGGCGGTGTGCACATGGGGTTGCAGAAGAAAAAGGGGAGGAAGGTGGCGGCACGGAGATGGTGGCATGGGGGGGAAGGCAAACTAGGTATTTGTCTTGGGTGTGGGGAGTGGGGGGAGCCCAATTCAGCACCCCCCCCTTCTGCCACCCTAGGCAAATGCGTATTTTACCTAGTGGGTGAGCCGGCCCTGTTAGCATAGCAGAAATTTTGAGAAAGAAAGAAAGAAAGAAAGAAAGAAAGAAAGAAAGAAAGAAAGAAAGAAAGAAAGAAAGAAAGAAAGAAAGAAAGAAAGAAAGAAAGAGAGAAAGATTTGCAGTTCTCCAAGTTGTTCTGCTCAGCCTGAAACGGTTTCAAGATTTTGCATAAAGTTGAATTCTGAGTAAATGTGCGTTTTCTATAAAAGAAAATGTGCAAGTCTCCTGCCCCTTGTTCCCTTAGCTTACAGGGGAGAAAAAGGTTCCCCCCTACTGGATCTGGGGAGGACCTTCTAGTGCCCCACACAGTCCCCCGTCCATTCCTTTCTGACCTGGTCCTCTGACCTTCCTTTTATCCCATTCTCTGTTAGGTCACGTCCACGTTGTGGATGGCTCAACCTTCTCCTCTGCAAACGGACCTCACCTATGCTTGGCCACTCCCTAATTTCCCTCCCGCTTCAAAATGAATTATGTCAGTCTGAGAGTTTCACGTACCTTTAACTGTGGACAACAGCGTTCAGATAAAGTGAGCGAATGATGAAAGAGCCCCACATCTTGTGTTGGACTGGCAGGCGACTGAGGAGTTGAAGGAAACTTGGAAAGCCCAGAGAAAAACGTTGGTGTCTCATCGAAGTCACTGTGAGATTTGAGAAGAAGTAAGTCCAGGCTAGCTACCTGTTGCTTTTTCTTCTTCAGTTTGCCAGCATGAGGGGACAAAAGATGGAACCGTTCTTTTATCGGCCATCAAGTTAACTATCAGATGGAGGAAGCTTCTGCCATGAAAAGATTATATGTGCTAAAATGACACTGGTGAGCAGAACATTTGTAAGTGATAAGGAATGGAAAGCGTCATCGCCAAGTGAAAACTATTCTGTTTGTTCGATTCATTGTCTTTCAATTTCTCAGTTCGCTTTCTGGAGGGGTAATCAGGCTTCAGATTCAGTGGGAACTTACAGGAGCTCAGCTCCTGAACCTTTCTGAGAGTTCCACCTCCTTCTGAGAGTTCCACCTCCTTGTTCATTGAATAGTATGTGCAGCAGCTGCATAACAATCCCTGGATGAGCTCCACCACCTATTTTTTTACAAAATGATCCCTGGGGGGTAATAATAGTGGTATGGAGGGAAGGTGGTATGGTATAGCCCCCCACCTCACCCCATTAGATCTCAGAAACAAAGCAGGGTCAATACTTGACAATCTCCTTCTTCTCCTTCTGAAGATGTCTTTGCTGTATTCCATTTTGTATCACAATATTTTTCTCTGCTCAGTGTTCTTGCAATTGAAATGTGTCCTATTATCAAAATCTTAATAAATACATTTCTTCGACTAATCCGCCCTAGGCAAATGCCTATTTTACCTAGTGGGTGAGCCAGCCCTTTTAGCATTGCAGAAATTTTGAGAAAGAAAGAAAGAAAGAAAGAAAGAAAGAAAGAAAGAAAGAAAGAAAGAAAGAAAGAAAGAAAGAAAGAAAGAAAGAAAGAAAGAAAGAAAGAAAGAAAGATTAACTGCTTAACTCTATGCCATATTATCTTCCAAGGTATATTTTACTGCTGGAGTAAAGGAAAAGAAACCTGAATTGGTGGCAATAACTTCAAAAGACTATGTGTTACAGGCTGGTCCAAAGAGTGGGACATTTTTGGTGATGGCCCCAGACACTGGAATTTCCTGTACGTGAAACTCCACTTCTCCCCTCACTGGTGATTTTCCTGAAGATGGCAAATTTTAAAAATAATTCTATAGGGGTGATTTGATATTCCTCATTGCATCTATTCAACCTTAAAATCTGTTTCATTTTAGCTACTACATGCTCCACTACACCAAACTGGAGCATGTTGTGGATTCCATTAAGCAAGAAGGAGAGGACCCAGATGCGGAATGCTGGGCAACTGAAATGGCCTGTGAAATCAATGCCAGGTTGGGAAGAGGGCACACAAGCACACTGGTTAATGGTGATACCCATCAATAGAAATTGGTTGGTGTTGCATGCAGTGTTTCCTCTAAGCTGAATTAGTGTGAACTGGCTCACGGATTTTTAGCCTCTGGCTCTCACATTTTTGTCTTAGCTCAGAAAAAATGGCCCCAGAGCAAACTAATTGATGCAGTAGCTCACAACTTGAATGCCAGTAGCTCACAAAATAGAGTTTTTGCTCACAAGACTCCACAGCTTCAAGGGAGTATTAGTTGCATGTTAATATGATGGAAAGGAAAGGTCCCCTGTGCAAACACCAGTCATTTCCGACTCTGGTGTGACGTTGCTCTCACAATGTTTTCATGGCAGACTTTTTTTTTTATGGGGTGGTTTGCCATTGCCTTCCCCAGTCATCTACACTTTCCCCCCAGCAAGCTGGGTACTCATTTTACCGACCTCGAAAGGATGGAAGGCTGAGTCAACCTTGAACCAGCTACCTGAAAACCCAGCTTCTGCTGGGGTTCGAACTCAGGTCATGAGCAGAGCTTAGGACTGCAGTACTGCAGCTTTAACACTCTGCGCCACGGGGCTCTGTATTAATATGATGAGATCTACATATATCAACCCAGAAGGGGAATTTCCTACAGCAGCAAATGCAGCCAAAGATATGAAGACTCTTATGTGAGCCATAGCCATGTCCAGGATGGAGATGGTGAAAGAATTCCTCCTCACGTGGAAGCCAAAAAGCCAGAGGACAAGTCCATTCCCCAGATATTAAGAAAAATGGCTTTATATTTGTTTGCTGGGTGTTTTTTACTAATATCAAGTAATTTGAACTGTATCTATATGACTATCGATACTGTCTGTATCTCCTCATAAACTTTCAATAAAAATGTTAATTACAAAAAAAAAAAAAAACCCTGGCAAAAATTTTAAAAAGACAGTGACCAATTTCGCACTATGCTTGTTCCAGGGTGAAGAGCCCTTTGGCTACCGGGCCTTCTCTCCATTTTATTTATTTATTTTATTTACATTACACTTCCATTCCGCCCTCTCCGCAAGCAGACTCACAACATTTGTTTAAAAAACAGTAAGTCAATAAAATCTATAAAACATTAATATAATTAAAATTTAAAACTATTCCACAGCGCTGTACCATTACTATGTTGGCGGTTCTGCTTTTCAGACGGTTGGACACCGGATACTCAAACTGATGTCAGGTGGCAGCTCTCTCTCGGTTTAAGCATCAAAGGCCTGTCGAAACAGTTTGGTCTTGCAGGCCCTGCGGAACGTAGGAAGGTTCCGCAGGGCCCTTATGGCCTCCGGGAGAGCATTCCATAACTCTGGTGCTGCCACCGAGAAGGCTCTGGCTCATGTCAAATGCAACCTGGCCTCCTTTGGTTCAGGGGTGGACAGCAGATTTTTTGTCCCTGAAAGCAGTGCTCTCTGGGGGATATATGGGAAAAGGCGGTCCCGCAGATAAACACAATTTTCACACAATTTGCCCCGGAGCTGCGAGTTAGTGTGCCACTATTCAGCAGCAAGTGGAAACCACTTGGTTTCAGAGGATCTTGGTTGCTAAGGAATAGCAGCACGCCCACTTGCAGTTCTGGGGCAACTTGTGCGAAAATGGAGAGTAGCCCCGGTAGCAAAAGAGCTCTCCACCCTGGAACAAGTATAGTACGAAATCGGTCAGTGAGAATTCTCTGTTTGACACTAATAGAATAACTGGTCCAATATTATATTTCTATTGTAGTCAGAATAATCTGAATCACCAGCTGCAAATGGTCTGATTTGTTAGGCTAAAATAGGTCAACATGCTCAGGATTATATAAGGTATCTTGTCTCTACAGCTTATGTCGATTTTCCTGCTAGAATAAAGGTACAAAATGGCTTGTTTCGATCCAATGACACTAAAACTGCACCAGAGAGCTGTGCATTGTCTTATAAACTGCCAAGCTTCAAACAAATTGGGCCAAGGGGACATATTCAACAAATCCCTGAAGAAGGTGCCCCCAGCCATCATAACTGCACATTCATTATTCCCTATTAGGGATTTTTCAGAAAGTCTGGAGTGGCCGTTTTTTAAGCAAGTAACACCAAAAGTGAAGACTTGTATGTGCTGGCTGTCCTCTAAAGAACCTCCCAGTTTCAAGCAAATTGGACCATGGTGATAAATTCTACAAGTCCCTGAACAACATGTCTCCAGTTCTCTATTTCTCCAGCTTTGTAAATAACTAAAAGGGATTCCCCTTACAAAGGAGGGTGGGAAAAAGAACTATGGCTCTCTGTGGCTTGTCTCCAAAGATGATTCACTGGAAGTGCTTTGTGCTCCTCCCTTGAAAGTACCTGATTGAAAGGGAAAAATGCCATTTTTTCTGGAAATCAGTAGAATCAAAGAAAAACACATGCATGCTGCAGCTGGGCAGTAGCACTAAAAGATGAAAAACAGCAATGCTTGTTTCAGAAGGGGTTTTTTTTTAGTTATCAAAGAATCTTTGGGCTATTATCATTCCAGAAAAAATCATGGTAATGACCCAAACCAGTAATTTCCATGTATATCTTTGGGAATTTTGTTGTGTACCACCGTAGTCCTAATTCTAAGGGTCACCATGGCTGAGTCCAGACCAGCAGCTTGGGGTGCATGGGAGGTGTCCCAAATCGGGCTGGCTCAAAATTGAGCAGCAGAAGACTGTCCACATGCTCCCCTCAAAAGTGCCTGTATCCCACCCAGTAGGGGTTTTTGTGCAGTCAGACGGCTGTAGCACACCATTTCCATTTTGTTTTTAAAAAAGAATACCGGTGAGTGCCTAGAATGAGTTGGTGGGTTCACAGAACCAATCTGCCTTGCTTGCACTCTTCCACACTCAGAAGCCGAAGAGGCAACTGGTGAACTTTAATAAGTAAGTGGGGTTTATATAAGAATATAAGATATATGTGTCTTTTTGCAAAATGATATATAGTTTTTTTTCTTTTTTATTATTAAGATTCTTTTAGAGTTCAGGATACCTTTTGATACTAGTATTTTAAGTAATTGACACTGGCGGGGGTCAAGATTTGTGGGGAGGGGAGGAGGAAAAAGGAGGAGGAAAAAGAGTAATGTATGGGGAAGGTAATAAGTGTTTATTAATATCTTATTAGTATTGGATATAATTATCATATATTACCAAATAAAAATTGTTTTAATGGAAAAAAGAAGTCCTTGAAAAACTTAAATCATTGTGTTTTGTCCTGACGCCTGTAACTCAATGAGCTAAAGAAGGGCATATGTCGTTACACCCAAAATCAAAAGCCCTGAAACTTGAAGGTGTTAGGAATTTGTCAGAATTGGGTTTCAGAGTGGGGTCCTTCTTGACCTCTGCTGTTTTCCTCATCTTTAAAGATACTCTGGAGGATACCTTTCATGGACTGCCTGAGTTGGCCGGTCTTCTTTCTCCCCATTAAGAAATAGATCAAAGGGTTGACACTGCAATTTAGAATTGCACACACAAAAGCAACCATCCAAGCGATCATAACCCGATCTGTCTTGAAAGCAAGAGTAAGAAACTCTTGGAAACTTAATTTTGAGTAACCAAAGGCATTACTGAACACTGACTTTATCTCGAGGTCATCCAAAAGGTAAAAGACAATAGTACTGTAATTCACAGGGAAACCAAAGAGAAGAAACAAAAAGAGAGCCAGGGAAATGACTGGTAAAAGCCTTCCTTGCTTATGCTGCTGAGTACGGATTTTCACAAACAAAATGATTGTGGAGATAGCCATGATTGGGGTACATATTGCAATGTTCAGAATAAATTGGAGCAAGATGAATTCATTTACAAAAGAGAGAAAGAAGTCCAATACAGCAATCAGGAAGGAGAGGACCCATACGGAGACACAAACCATTCTGGACAGGTGTGGCGGCCGGTGGCATCGATGCCAAAGTGGGAAGAGGACAGCCACGCACCTATCGACACTGATGATGGTCAGGAGAAGCTGATCAGTGATGTACATAAAGGACCATGCCCAAAAATAGATGTAAAATCCCAATAGAGAATAGGCTGCACTCAAAATTAATGTTAAAACTATATATCCCAAAATGCTGGCTATAAGGACCCCAGTATCGGCAATAGCCAAGTTCAACACGTAGGTTGTGAAGGGATTCCTCTTCATACAGAAGCCTAGAAGCCAAATGACAATACCATTCCCCACAATTCCAGCTATGCAGATTGGAAATACGAGGATACAGGTAATTAGACTGAAATGAGAGGTGACGATAAAATCTGGGATGTTCGTTGAGTTATTTAATGTGTATTCATGAGTTCCTAATTCAGTGTCCTCAAAGGAATGGAATATTCGGCTGGAATTGTTCATTATGCTCTATCTTCTATCTTTCCCTTTGGAATGCTTGCCTTCTTGAGAGCCAGTTTGGTGTAGTGGTTAAGTGTGCGGACTCTTACCTGGGAGAACTGGGTTTGATTTCCCACTCCTCCAATTGCAGCTGCTGTAATGGCCTTGGGTCAGCCATAGCTCTCAGAGGAGTTGTCCTTGAAATGCAGCTTCTGGGCGAGCTCTCTCAGCTCCACCTACCTCACAGGGTGTCTGTTCTGGGTGGAAGAAGATATAGGAGATTGTAAGCCGCTCTGAGTCTCTGATTCAGAGAGAAGGGCAAAGTATGAATCTGCAGTCTTCTTCTTCTTCTCTTGTATATCTGCTGTTGCTGCTGGGATAAAACAGGCCAATGCCCATTCACTTTCTGCTACTGGACTAAACGTGTGACGTTCTTAATCTTGTACCACTGAAGTGATGCTCTAAATCCACTTGAAAGTCTGCTGTGCATATACTTTAGTATAAAATTACGGTTATTTCTGTATAGAGGTTTCCCATCAGGTGGATGGAACTTTCACTTCCAAAACCCTGAAAGGAAAAGAAAAGGTAAACCAGTCCAAAGGAGACAGATAAAAAACACAAGCAAAGTATAAAGCGCTAAACTAATGTGTCGTTTGCTATAGTATCATTAAAATATCACATGAAACATGCACATTTTAAAGAATTAATGTATCCAACAAACATCTAAAGGGAAGGTTGTGTAGCTAAATGTAATAAGATTTAGAAGTGAGCAGAAATGTATGATGTTATATTTTTCTTCAGATAAATTTGAGACCAGTAGGACCTTAGATCCTCAACAAGATTTTTGGAAGTTTGCCTCTTGATAGCTCATATTGTTGCGTCTAAAATGCTATTAGACTTTAATCTAGCAGTTTCCCACGGACCCACATGTTTACCCTCTGAGACTATTTCTCATTCATTCTCCCTTCCCCACCCATAATGACTGTTTTGAAACCTATCCCATTCTTTTTTTCTTTTTTTTTAAAACAATAATATTGTCCCCATCTTCAAGAAGGGGAAAAAGAAGGATCCGGGTAACTACCAACCCATCAGCTTGACGTCTATCCCTGGAAAAGTTTTAGAACAAATCATCAAACAGTCAGTCCTGAAACATTTAGAAAGGATGGCTGTGATTACTAGGAGCCAGCATGGATTTCTCAAGAACAAGTCATGTCAGGCTAACCTGATCTCTTTTTTTGAGAAAGTGACTACCTTGCTGGATCAGGGAAATGCTCTAGACATCGTTTATCTTGATTTCAGTAAGCTTTTGATAAGGTTCCACATACTATCCTTGTTGACAAGTTGGTGAAATGTGGTTTGGATCCTGTTACCATTAGGTGGATCTGTAACTGGTTGCCGATGTGGGGATTCAGGGATCTGCCTTACAATGGCTGACCTTCTTTCTCCAAGATCGGGGACAAAGGGTGGTGATAGGGGAGGAAGCATCCCAGAGGCACTCTCTTAGTTGTGGGGTGCCACAGGGAGCGGCCCTATCCCCGATGCTATTTAATATCTATATGCGCCCCCTTGCCCAGATTGTCAGGAGGTACGGACTGGGTTGCCATCAATATGCGGATGACACCCAGCTCTATCTATTGATGGGTGGCCAGTCTGACTGTACCCTGGAAAATCTAGACCTGGCATTACAAGCCGTGGCTTCTTGGCTCAGACTGAGTCGGCTGAAATTGAATCCGACGAAGACAGAGGTTCTCTACCTGGGTCGGGGTGGTCCGGGGAGAGAGATCCAGCTGCCGGCCCTTGACAGGGTCCCACTGATACCGGTCCCTAAGGTCAAGAGCTTAGGCGTGCTTCTCGAGTCCTCCCTTACAATGGAGGCTCAGGTGGCAGCCACTGTTAGATCTGCCTTTTTTCATCTTCGGCAAGCACGGCAGCTGGCCCCGTACCTGGAGCGCAATGACTTAGCAACGGTAATCCATGCTACGGTCACCTCAAGAATAGATCACTGTAATGCTCTCTACATGGGGCTACCCTTGACGCTAACCCGGAGACTACAACTAGTGCAGAATGCTGCGGCATGGCTGTTAATGGGGCTGCCGCGACGGGAGCACATTCAGCCAGTGCTGAGAGAGCTGCACTGGTTGACTGTTGTGTTCCGAGTTCGCTTCAAGGTGTTGGTATTAACCTTAAAAGCCCTCTATGGTCAGGGACCTGCCTATCTACGGGACCGCCTTTCCCCATATATCCCCCAGAGAGCACTGCGATCAGGGACAAAAAATCTGTTGTCTGCCCCTGGCCCAAAAGAAGCCAGGCTATGTATAATGAGATCCAAGGCTTTTTTGGTGGCAGCACCAGAACTATGGAACACCCTCCCAGAAGCTATAAGGGCCCTTCAGGATTTGTCTGCGTTCCGCAGGGCCTGTAAGACCAAATTGTTTAAACAGGCTTTTGTGGTCTGATTGAAAAAGGGCTGCCACCGGACATCCTACAGAATGCTGGCGATCATAGTCGGGAAGTCAATACTGCCTATACTGGACTGAAATAGCGCTATAGAATGGTTTTAAAGTTGATATGTAAATTATGGTTTTATATGTTTTATTGGATTGATTGTTTTTATAATGTTGTAAGCTGCCCTGAGTCCGCTTGTGGAAAGGGCGGGATATAAATGGAAAGTAATAAAGAAAGAAAGAAAGAAAGAAAGAAAGAAAGAAAGAAAGAAAGAAAGAAAGAAAGAAAGAAAGAAAGAAAGAAAGAAAGAAAGTAAGTACCCAAAGAGTGCTTGTGAATGTTTCCTCATCCTCTGGAGTGAACTGACAAATGGAGTGCCTCAAGGATCTGTCCAGGGGCCTGTTTTGTTCAACATCTTTATAAATGATTTAGATTAAGGAATAGAGGGAATGCTTATTAAATTTGCAGATGATACTAAATTGGGAGGGGTTGCAAATACAGTAGAAGACAGAAACAACATACAGGGTGATTTTGACATGCTGGAAAACTGAGCTAAAACAAATGAAATGACTTTCAATATGGATAAATGTAACGTTCTCCATTTAGATAAGAAAAATCCCATGCATCATTATAGGATGAGGGAGACTTGTCTCGGCAGTAGTATGTGCAAAAAGGATCTAGGGGTCTTAGTGGACCATATTCTGAACATGAATCAACAGTGTGATGCGGTGGCTAAAAAGCCAAATACAATTTTGGGCTGTATGAACAGAAGTATATGGTATTGCTTTACTCTGTTCTGATAAAACCTCACCTGGAGTATTGTGTTCCGTTTTGGGCACCATATTTTAAGAAGGATAGAGACAAGCTGGAAAGGGTCCAGAGGAGGGAGGGAAAGATGATGAGGGGTCTGGAGGCCACGAGGAAAGGGGATGTTTAGCCTGGAAAGAAGGTGGATGAGAGGTGATATGATCACCATTGTTAATTGTGGACCCCCTCTCCAACCACACTAAACTGTTATAGACTGTGACGATCTGGACTGTACTGCCCAGGCTCTTTAAAGGACACCCCCACAGTGATCAGTTGATAGGTGGGAAAATTCGTGTCAGAGGCTGGTGGCTCCTATGCTGGCCCTCGGGCACACTCGTGATTAGCGCAGGGGTGGTGGTGGCAGGAAGGATGAGTGGGCCACTGGACAAGCAAGCTGCTGCTGCTGCCTCCTCCCCACTTCCTTTCAACGCAATCCAGGATGGCCGGGAAGAACCCAGAAAGCACCTGGGGAGTGGTGTATGGGGTGCATGAGTGCTCTTGATGCTCCCCTGGGGCACTGGCACTCTGTCCCTGTTCAGCAGACCATCTGTATGCTCCAGGGTGCTCCAGTTTCTGCCGGCTCACTTCTTGGTCTGTACATTGCCACCAGTGTTCCCTCTAAGCTGAGTTAGTGTGAGGTAGCTCACAATTTTTTAGCCTCCAGCTCACACATTTTTGTCTCAGCTCAGGAAAAATGGCCCCGGAGCAAACTAATTCATGCTGTAGTAATGAATGCCGGTAGCTCACAAAGTAGAATTTTTGCTCACAAGACTCAAAAGCTTCGAGGGAACATTGATTGCTGCCCTGAGCTGACGGTGTGGAACCAGTCTATTTGACCCAACAAGGGCCACCAAGGCAGCTCATAAAGAGTCACACAATATAAGTGAAGATGAGTACACATACTAGTCTGTCTTTAGCAGCAGAAAAGAGCAAGAGATCTAGTAGTACCTTAATGATTAACAAACTTTGTGACAGAGTAGGAGCATGGTGGCAGCAGTGCTGCACTCAACAGGTAACAAGGTGAGAGAAGGTTATTAGTAAGAAATACTGATTTGTGGATTGTCTGGAGGAGATGTTATTTAACAGGCACTCAGTTTTATCCTCAGTGGAACTGGGAGAACCTTGTATCAGGATGAGCCCTTTTACCAGGTCCTTTTCTATAGAAAAGCCCAGCAGGAACTCATCAGCATCTTAGGCCACACCCCCTGACATCACCATTGTTTTGCACATTGCTTTTTTGTTTTAAAAAGCGCAGCAGGAACTCATTTGAATACTAGGCCACACCCCTTGACACCTAGCCAGCCAGAACTGTAGGGTTGCCAAGTCCCCCATGGCCTCCATACCATAGAGTTTTTGTACTATAGAGTTTTCCCTTTCAAATTGCTAGAGTGTCCAGGAAAACCATAGAGTTTTCCCGGAAAAACCTAGAGTGGCCATCGGGCTGGGAACCTCCAGGGCGGGAGAGCCTCTGACTGGCCCGGGGGCTTGGCAATCCTATAGAACTGTGTTCCTGTGCGTTCCTGCTCAAAAAAGCCCTGCCTTTCACTTCTTCATATACGTTAGTGATAGTTAAGCACCTAACCGCCAGACAGCCAGGAGATGTGCCTTGGTTCCTAGGAGCAGATGCTTCTGAGGTCCAGGAGAACCAACAAGAGGATACATACACTATCATCATTAGAACGGCAGGGCAGTCAAAGTAATTTCTAGAAACCAGATTCAATGTCTGGACATTTAAAAAAAATGCAATGAAAGAGAGAGGCAAAGGTCCAAATAACAGAAAGAAGCGAGGGAAGCATGGGTGTGAATGAATTTGGAAAGGGCTTCTTTTCATTTCAGTTAGAATGAGAACCAAAGCAGGAAGCTAAGTTTACAGTAAATACAAACTTACAGGGGAAAGAGAAAGAGAGAGAGAGAAGAAGAAGAATTCAGCATCAAGAAAAACTGCCATGTCCTACCTCCTTCCAATTGAAATCCTGGCTCACGAATTTTAGCAGTGGTCTTGATCACTTGTCGAGATTAAAGAGACCGTGTCTGCACAGTACCGAACATCTAACTCCAGCCAAAGAATAAACAAGATATTCTTTTCTTGATTCGTCAGGGTGGGGCACCAATTCTACATCGAGAGGCACTCAGCACACACCCATAAACTGACATCCATTAGAAATCGGAAATTCTGCAACTCTCCCAAGATGCTTTGTCTGGAAAGCCCTTAAGTGGGGCAGAAATTGCTTCTAATAATTTAGATTACAAGAGAAAATAGCATTTTATATTGGTAAACAACTCAAAATGTCCCCCCCCCCTTCAAGTCGGTGACCTGCCGTTTTATGTAGCTTGCGGACTGAGTTCTTGGGTCTCGATTTTTCTTTTCATGCTCTCAAATGGATGCCTTGCTCGCAATGTTCCCTCTAAGCAGAGTTAGTGTGAGCTAGCTCACAGATTTTTAGCCTCCAGCTCACACATTTTTGTCTCAGCTCAGGAGAAATGGCCCCAGACTAATTGATGCAGACTAATCGATGCAGTCACTCACAACTTGAATGCCAGTAGCTCACAGAGTAGAATTTTTGCTCGCAAGACTCTGCAATTTAGAGTAGGATTGCCAATCCCCAGTTTGGGGCAAGGGATCCCTCAGTTTGGAGGCCCTCCCCCCCATTTCAGGGTCATCAGAAAGTGGGGGGGGGATTTATTTATTTATTTTTTTATTTATTACTTTAAATTTCTATCCCGCCCTCTCCGCAAGCGGACTCAGGGTGGCTATTGCTGCTGGGCACTCCCATAGGTCTTATAATTATTTGTGTTAAGCCATAGGCCATTACAAACAAAAAGAAAATCACACTGATGAAATGTTCAGGTGGGACAAAAACATGAGACAAATTGTGAAAAATACATCAAAAAACATAAGCGGATACCAAAAAACCGCATGTGAAACAAACCAGGGCAAATTACACCATAAAATAAGAACAAATATTGCAATCACAGAATAACCACAAAACAGTAGTTAATTAGCACCAGTACAAACAGCTTTGGATCGTAATTTCTTCACTGCAAGGGCATACAATGCCATGCTATTAGATATATTCAATTCCCATAGGGTATAATGGAGGATTGATCTGTGGGTATCTGAGACTCCAGAAGGGCTGTGTTTTGAGGTAGAGGCACCGTAATTGCAAAAATAGCATCTGGTGCCTCTCCTCAAAACACCCTCCAAGTTTCAAAAAGATTGGACAAGGGGGTCCAATTCTATGAGTCCCAAAGGAGGCGCCCCTATCCTCCATAATTTCCTATGGAAGAAAGATACTTAAAAGGAGCACGGTCCCTTTAAATGTGATCGCCAGGACTCCTTTTGGAGCTCAGTCATGCTTGTCTCCCCCTTGCTCCTGACTCCACCCCACAAACTCCCCAGATATTTCTTGAGTTGGGCCTGGCAACCCTAACTTAGAGGGAGCATTACTTGCTGTATATCAATATAATATTTTTAATTTTTTAAGTTTTAACTTTAAGGGCAGAGAATACCCCTGGACATGGGCCCTATCTGAGATCCTCATGAAGGCACTGGGGAACCTCCTTTACCTTTTAAAGTGCTGGTTACCCATTCGGTGATGATGGATTAGATTTGCCTGATCCAAGATGAAAACCCCACGATTCTTTCAGGCATTGTTGACCCAACATGAAGCCATTCTGTTTAGACAGGGGGATAAATAGTCCTGCGTAAGAGATGAGTATGAACCAGAAAAAAAAATGTGGTTGGTGTCAGTTTGTGGCCAAACCACAAACTGAACCAGGAGTTTGGGAGCACGAACAAGCCCCAAACAGCTGAGTGATGGGGAGCCATTTAGCTGTTTGTTCGTCTTTCATGGGGAACAGAAAAAGAAGAGGATCAAAGGGTCTCAGAGTCCTTTGAATCAATACCCCCTTTAAGCTGTGCAGTCTTGTGAGCAAAAATTCTACTTTGTGAGCTACTAGCTTTAAAGTTGAGTAAGCTATTTGGCTACTGCATACATTAGTTTGCTCCGGGGCTATCCTTTCTGAGCTATGACAAAAATATGTGAGTCAGAGGCTTAAAAACTGTGAGCTTGCTCATGCTAACTCGGCTTAGAGGGAACATTGCTTTGAACCCCTGATTTCTTCTCTGTTCGTGAACCACCACAAACTGACGTAAAAGCTCATGAAAGTTTGCAATGTAGACCTGTCACAGATTTTGGTTCGCAGACCACAAATAAGGCAAAATTCCTGACGAATTTTGCTTCGTGGTTCGGTTCATGCCCATCCTGATTCAGGATTCAGAAACCTTGAGGACAAGGCATTTCCTATCACATGCAAAGACTTCCTTGGTATTGGACCTTCATTGCTGCAGGACTGCTTCTCCTCCTGTGCTGTAACATAATAAAGGTAAAAAAGGTTGAAGTAGACTCCTGTGCAAGCACCAGTCATTTCCGACTCTGGGGTGATGTCACATCACGACGTTTTCATGGCAGACTTTTTATGGGGTGATTTGCCATTGCCTTTCCCAGTCAACCACATTTCCCCCCCAGGAAGATGGGAGCTCATTTGACCGGCCTCGGAAGGATGGAAGGCTGAGTCAACCTTGAGCCAGCTACCTGAACCCAGCTTCTTCTGGGATCGAACTCAGGTCATGAGCAGAGAGCTTGGACTGCAGTAATGCAGCTTACCACTCTGCACCATGGGCCTCTCTCTACCAAAATAGCTTGGGTCATCTGAGTGTGCCACTCAGTGTAAAAGTGTAAAAGATCAGCAGCAGATCATAGCATATCCAGGGCTTTTTTTTTTTTTTAGAAGGAACACACAGGAATGCAGTTCTGGCTGGCTTGGTGTCAGGCGGTGTGTCCTAATAGGGGAGGGATGGTGGCTCAGTGGTAGAGCATCCGCTTGGTAAGCAGAAGGTCCCAGGTTCAATCCCCGGCAGCCCCAACTCAAAAAGGTCCAGGCAAGTAGGCGTGAAAAACCTCAGCTTGTGACCCTGGAGAGCCGCTGCCAGTCTGAGTAGACAATACTGACTTTGATGGACCGAGGGTCTGATTCAGTAGAAGGCAGCTTCATATGTTCAATATGTAAATGACATCCTCCTGGGCTTTTTCTACCAACAAAAGCCCTGTACAAAACAATGGTGATGTTAGGGGTGTAGCCTAGTACACAAATGAGTTCTCTGAGCATGTCCATTTTGTGTCATGGCCCCAAGATTGTTGAAGGGTCTGCCTGGGGTGGCCAGGAAGGCTCCCAGATGTTTGTCATTCTGCAAACTAGGTAAAACAGAATCCTTCAGTCATTTGATTTAGATCAAGAAATAAGAGAGCGTGAGTGATTGTAGTAAGCAGGAAGGAGAGGAAGCACCAGTGGTGGCCGGTGGCATCGAGGCCAAAGTGGGAAGAAGACAGTCACACACTTGTCAATGCTGAGAGCTGTTAGTGGAAATTGACTAGCACTGTACATTGATAGGAACAGGAAAAGGAACACTGAGGAAGAAGAAGAAGATATTGGATTTATATCCCACCCTATACTCTGAATCTCAGAGCGGTCACAATCTCCTTTACCTCCCCACCCCCCCGCCCCACAACAGAGTGAAGCTGAGAGAGCTCTCCCAGAAGCTGCCCTTTCAAGGACAACTCTGTGAAAGCTATGGCTGACCCAAGACAATTCCAGCAAGTGCAAGTGGAGGAGCAGGGAGTCAAACCCGGTTCTCCCAGATAAGAGTCCACGCACTTAACCATTGCACCAAATGGGACATAATTGGAAAATCATAAATAAATTCAGTCCACCAAATAACAACAGTAAATGTATGTGACAGAAGTGATGAAAGGTAAGTGATAGAAGGACACCATAATCAGCAATGGTCACGTTCAGGATGTAGGTGCTGAAGGGATTCCTTTTAGTATGGAAGCCAACAAGCCTGATGACAATTCCATTCCCCAGGACTCCAAAAGTGCCGCAGGACTCCAAAAGTGCCGCAGGGCTCGGTACTGGGTCCCATCCTCTTTAACTTGTTCATAAATGATTTAGAGTTGGGAGTGAGCAGTGAAGTGGCCAAATTTGCGGATGACACTAAATTGTTCAGGGTGGTGAGAACCAGAGAGCATTGTGAGGAACTCCAAAGGGATCTGTTGAGGCTGGGTGAGTGGGCGTCAATGTGGCAGATGCGGTTCAATGTGGCCAAGTGCAAAGTAATGCACATTGGGGCCAAGAATCCCAGCTACAAATACAAGTTGATGGGGTGTGAACTGGCAGAGACAGACCAAGAGAGAGATCTTGGGGTCATGGTAGATAATTCACTGAAAATGTCAAGACAGTGTGCGTTTGCAATAAAAAAGGCCAACGCCATGCTGGGAATTATTAGGAAGGGAATTGAAAACAAATCAGCCAGTATCATAATGCCTCTGTATAAATCGATGGTGCGGTCTCATTTGGAGTACTGTGTGCAGTTCTGGTCGCCGCACCTCAAAAAGGATATTATAGCATTGGAGAAAGTTCAGAAAAGGGCAACTAAAATGATTAAAGGGCTGGAACACCTTCCCTATGAAGAAAGGTTGAAACGCTTAGGGCTCTTTAGCTTGGAGAAACGTCGACTGAGGGGTGACATGATAGAAGTTTACAAGATAATGCATGGGATGGAGAAAGTAGAGAAAGAAGTACTTTTCTCCCTTTCTCACAATACGAGAACTCGTGGGCATTCGATGAAATTGCTGAGCAGACAGGTTAAAACGGATAAAAGGAAGTACTTCTTCACCCAAAGGGTGATTAACATGTGGAATTCACTGCCACAGGAGGTGGTGGCGTCCACAAGCATAGCCACCTTCAAGAAGGGGTTAGATAAAAATATGGAGCAGAGGTCCATCAGTGGCTATTAGCCACAGTGTGTGTGTGTGTGTATATATATATATATATATATATATATATATATATATATATATATATATATATTTGGCCGCTGTGTGACACAGAATGTTGGACTGGATGGGCCATTGGCCTGATCTAACATGGCTTCTCTTATGTTCTTATGTTCAAAAATGCTGATGACCCATATGGAGGTAACTACATCGTCATTAATACTCGCTTCTCTTCCATTATCTGTGGCATTATGAGATGAAATATCTTCTGAAATATTCTCACAATTTAAACTGTCATTTGGGAAAGAAGAGTAAGAATAATAAGGGTTATCATAATAATACAGGGCAGCATCCATAATAGAAAGGCTCGTCAGATTGACCCTTGTTATGATGCTGAATTTCTTCTTTCAGACTTATCTTGCCTTGTTTTTACATTGTAGATGACTGGGGAAGGCAATGGCAAACCACCCCGTAAAAAGTCTGCCGTGAAAACGTCGGAACGACTGGTGCTTGCACAGGGGACCTTTCCTTTTCATAGGAATAAGTAAACAATGAATTATTCAACTCTTGTTTGGGAAATGCACGTCTGAAAGTTTCAGGCTGGGGTCGCTGAGGTTTTCAGCCTCGTATATCTCAGTCCAGTTCAAAATAAATATAATATAAATAATTTTTTTATTTATACCCCGCCGTTCCCGCCGAGGCAGGCTCAGGGCGGCTTACAGGACATGGCAAAAGCCATGTTAAAACAATAAAACAAGATAATACAGTTAAGTACAATTAACAATTAAACATTTAAATAATCTAAAAACAGTCTAAAAGAATACAATTTAATAGTGCTACTACCTCAGTTATATTAATGATGGCGTGATGGCGTATTCTAAGTTCCATCTTAGAAGGCTAGCCGGAAGAGGGCGGTTTTGCACACCCTACGGAATTGGTTAATATCCCCTAGGGCTCGCACCTCTTCCGGCAGCTGGATCCACCATTGGGATGCTTTTATAGAGAAGACCTGTTCTCAAGTTGTTTTTAATTTGGCCTCCTTTGGCCCAGGTATTTCCAGAAGGTTTTGTGAACTGGATCGTAGTGCTCTCTGGGGAGCATATGGAGAGAGGCGGTCCCTAAGGTAGGCAGGTCCTCGGACATATAGGGCTTTAAAGGTAATAACCAGCACCTTGTAACAAACTCGGTATACAATTGGCAGCCAATGCAGCTCCCGCAGCTTAGGGCGCACATGTTTCCACTGAGGTAGGCCCAATAGCAGTCTGGCTGCTGCATTCTGCACTAGCTGCAGTTTCCGAGTTCAGCAAAGGGGAAGCCCCATGTAGAGGGCATTACAGTAATCTAGCCTCGAGGTGATGATTGCATGGATCACTGTTGCTAGGTCATTGCGTTCCAGGAAGGGAGCCAACTGCCTCGCCTGCCGAAGATGAAAGAAGGTAGATTTGGCAGTGGCTGCTATAATAATAATAATAATAATAATAATAATAATAATAATAATAATAATAATAATAATAATAATAATAATAATAATAATAATAATAATAATAACTTTATTTTTATATCCCGCCCCCCCCCCCGCCGAAGCGGGCTCAGGGCGGCTAACAGACATGGAAATCCCATGATTCATATAAAACAATGTAAACAATTTTAATATATCAATTATATAATGAATTAATTTAAAATAGATAAAATATAAATGGGTGCTAAAATACTGTGAGTATTTGGGCCTCCATTGTCAAGGAAGACTCCAGTAGCACTCCCAAGCTCCTGACCCTGAGCACTGGTACCACCGTCAAAAGCTGGAAGGGAGATCCCTCCCTCCGGACCACTGCGCCCTAGGCAAAGGACCTCTGTCTTTGCTGGATTCAATTTCAGCCCACTCAACCTAATCCAATCTGCCACAGCTTGCAACACCTGGTCCAAATTTGTAGGGACATTGGCAGCTCGGCCACCCATCAATAGATAGAACTGGGTGTCATCCGCATACTGGTGACAACCCAGCCCATATCTCCGGGCAATCTGGGCAAGGGGGCGCATGTAGATGTTAAATAACATCGGGGAGAGAAATGCCCCCTGAGGCACCCCACAATTAAGTAGATGTCTCCGGGACAGCTCTCCCCCAATCGCCACCCTTTGTCCCCGACCCTCCAGGAAAGAGGAAAGCCACTGCAAGGCTAGCCCCTGAATCCCTGCATTGGCGAGGCGGCGGGTCAGCAGCCAGTGGTTGACCATATTGAAGGCAGCCGATAGGTCTAACAACAGCAATACCACCACACCGCCTCAGTCCAGATGTCACTGGAGATCATCCATGAGGGCGACCAATACTGTCTCTGTCCCATGGCCCGGGCGGAAGCCGGACTGGAATGGATCTAAAGTGGAAGCGTCATTCAGGAAACTCTGTAGCTGCAACGCCACAGCCCTCTCTATGACTTTGCCCAAAAAGGGCAAGTTTGAGACCGGCTGGTAGTAAGGTTCCGAATTGTCCTAAACAATTGTGCCGGGCACAAATTTGCAGACGCAATCTTAGCCGCAAATTATGTTTTCTTTGTGGCCTTGACTGACATCTCATAGGACCTCATAAACTCCCTATAAGATGCTCTAGTCATTTCGTCACGAGTACGTTGCCATTGCCTCTTTAGCCGTCTGAGGCCTTGTTTCAGCTGGCGTAGTTCCGGGGTATACCACGGCACCAGCCTAATCCGAGGTCGCAAAGGGCGTCGAGGTGCGATCTCATCAATGGCCCTGGAGAGCCAGCTATGCCAGGTCTCAACCAGGTCATCGAGGGAAGCACCAGAGGGTCAGGGATCCCGCAGAGCCATTTGGAACCATTCCGGATCCATCTGGTTCTGCGGGCAAGCCATAATGTGCTCATCACCTAGACAGGTTTGGCGTGGAGCATCCACACGAGCCCTGAGGGCGAGGTGGTCCGACCATAGCACTGCTTCTGCGATTATATCGTCCACCAAAACCCCGTTCGCAAAGATCAGGTCTAACATGTGCCTGGCCTGGTGAGTGAGAGATGTAACAAATTGAGAGAGCCCTAGCGTCGCCATGGATGACACTAGGTCGGTCGCCAAACTGGAGGCCGGGTCATCAGCATGGACGTTGAAGTCACCCAGGATCACCAGCCTTGGGTGCTCCAACACCTAGCCTGCCACAGCCTCAAGCAAGGACGGTAAGGCGTTGGCTGGTGCGCTAGGCGAACGGTACACCAGCCAAATCGCCAACCGCTCTCCAAATTCCCATGCCAGACCGGCACATCCAATACCTTCGATCTTTGGGTCCAGGAGCGCCCTAAAGGAGTAAGCCTCTTGTATGAACAACACCACTCCTCCCCCCCGCTCGCTATTCCGCGATTGGTGAAAGACTGAGTAACCCGGGGGAGCTGTTTGTGAGAGGGCCACCGTATCTCCCTCTCGAACCCAGGTCTCAGTCACGCAAGCCAGGTCCATGTTCTGCTCGAGTAAAAAATTTCGAAGGACAGAGGTCTTATTATTAATGGACCTGGCATTGCATAACACCAATACGGAGGCGGGTCATCCAATCTTGCCCTACTACCTGTCACCGTTGGGATGGGACACAGACTGGAAGGTGGTCGAGCACTGGCTGGTCTCGGCCCCCTTCCCCTATATCGTTGCCTGTTCCCATCGCCATACCTCCCCCTCCCCAGGAGCACTGGAATCCCTGGGCCAATCATCCCCGCTAGTGGAACTGTTGTTGTAGCCACCGTCTCCAATGCCGACTAGCACCACCCTCAAATAACTTTCCAATCCACTCCACCCGCTAGCTCCCAATTTCAAATCAACCTAATCAAGCCCAACCCACAATCTACCTTTGTACATTAATTGGTAAAGCACGTAAGTTAAATCAAATGGCAATAATTAACTATAAATCCCTCCCTAATAAACCACACTCAAATTAATTTGCCAAAAATTTGTATCATTCAGACCTAATCAGTACCATAAAACAATCACAATGAGTTAATTGACATGGGTTCTGGTTGCTCTGTTGTGGCTCCCACCTTATGGTATAGCCTTCCAACAAAGGTCTCATATGAAGATATGAAGTTACTTTATACTGAATCAGACCCTTGGTCCATCAAGGTCAATATTGTCTACTCAGACCAACAGAAATGTTGTACTCCTGAATTAGCAATTATGGTAAAAATCACCACCATAACAAGGCTCTGATTAGAAGAATTAGAAGAAGATATTGGATTTACATCTCGCCCTCCACTCTGAAGAGTCTCAGAGCAGCTCACAATCTCCTTTACCTCCCCCCTCCCTACAACAGACACCCTGTGAGGTAGATAAGATATTGGATTTATATCCCACCCTCCACTCTGAAAAGTCTCAGAGCGGCTCACAATCTCCTTTACCTTCCTCCCCCACAACAGACACCCTGTGAGGTGGGTGGGGCTGGAGAGGGCTTTCACAGCAACTGCCCTTTCAAGGATAACCTCTGCCAGAGCTATGGCAGATCAAATTTACAACTATTCTTTTCTCAGTGCACACCCCTAGCTTTCATGTCTGTATGACACAAGAAAAGATGATGATGAGTTAACAAAACTCAGTTGACTGGAGAGTACGAGAACACTTAATGAGATTAATCTAAAAGACAACCCGAACATTGTGAAATATTTATTCATATATCGATATATTTCACACACAGTCATAGTCATAGAGAGTGAAGACTATGAGAAATGTTGAGCATCGCCTGGACAGAAAGTTATTTCTTCTGGCAGCTTGCAACTGGGTTTCTCCTAGCATCACTGTATCAAATAGTAACCTGGGTGGATCCATGCAAACCTGGAGGGGAGATTCGAAGGGGTGCAATAATTTCATTCAAGGACGAACATCAATGGGGCAGGTTCCTCAAAAGCAACCCGGTTCACATTGCCATTCTCTGGAGGTTTATTTATTTATTTAAGTATATTTTTATTCTGCCCATTCCTTGTAGGACACAGGGTGGAGTACAACAAATAAAATACAATAAAAACATTCTATAAACAGACAACTCAACAGCACTCAGATTATCATGACATCACATATTGCCCAGCCTAGCCGTCTCACATCATGATATCTCATAGAGATGGCAGTTTTTATTCCATTTCCTAGCACAGATGACATTGCTGGCTGGGGAGGCCAAACAGATCAAGAATAGACGCCCGCAGCCTCAGCTAAAAGCCTGGCGGAACGGCTCTGTCTTACAGGCCCTACAGAAGGCTAATAAGCCAGGTAGGGTCCGGATCTCAATAGGGAGCTGATTCCACCAGGTCGGGGCCAGGAGTGAAAAAGCCCTGGCCCTAGTTGAGGGAAGGCGTTTGTCTCTTGGGCCGGGGACGGCCAACAGATGTTGGGAGGCTGAACATAACGACCTCCTGGACATATACTATTTTAAACCCAGTCAGTTCAGGGGGCATCTGTAATTCTACTTGGCATGAGGAATAATATGGACTATGAAGGGTCAGTACATGGATGAGAAACCACCACCAGGCAAGTCTCTGCAGAGGATGGTGATTGCCAACCACCTCTGCTTCTCACTAGCCTTAAAAGCCCCTTGTAGGGGTCACCGTAAATTTTGGATGGGAAACCACCAAGGAAGACTCTGCAGAGGAGGGCAGTGGCAGACTGCCTCTGCTTCTCACTTCCCTTGAAAGCCCCTTGCTGGGGTTGCCATAAGTCAGTTGTGATCAGAAGGCACTGACATATGTAACTCTTTTTAGAATTGCAGTGTGAATGCACATGCCAGGCTATATGTATTCCTGTCCAGTGTCAATATTCCCTCCCTTATAGTGAAGCACTACTGCAGGGTGTGTCAAACTCATCTGTTATGAGAGCCGGATCTGACATAAATGAGACCTTGTTGGGTCGGGTCATATATGTCAAAAAATGTAATGCCAAGTAGCAGACACAGACATGCACAATTAATTTTTTTTAAAAAAAAACTTAAAATAAAACATGCTTAAAACATTAGCATTCTTGCAATATTTTGTTTATATAACAGTCTCTGATAACTGACACCTCTTGCTCTGAATTACTGCATCAATAACTGCAGACAGTGTCTGTGCTATAGCAATCCAGAGTGTGCTGTTCAGGTGTTGTTCAAGTGTGGATCTGTAAGATGCAAACCTGCTTTTGATTTGCCTGCAGGCCTGATGGGACCCCTCTGAGGGTCTGATCTGGGCCCCGGGCCTCATGTTTGATAACCCTGCACTACTGTGAGTTTCCTGAAAGCATCACATATGGGGAATAATTTACAGTCCTCTGTTCATGGAATCAATGGTCAAGAAGTCCTTGCAAAAGTTGGATAAATTCAGAAGATATATAGGAAAAGTATGGAAAGTAAAAGGACATTGGGCAATTTTTGAGAATACCAATTAAGTGTTAGAAGAAGAACGAAGATGGACTTTAATAACTAAGTGGGGTTTATATAAGAATATAAAATATATGTGCCTTTTTGCAAAATGATATATAGTTTTTTTTCTTTTTTATTATTAAGATTCTTTTAAAGTTAAGGATACCTTTTGATACTAGTATTTTGACACTGGCGGGGGTTAAGATTTGTGGGGAGGGAGGAGGAAAAAGAGTAATGCATGGGGAAGGTAATAAGTGTTTATTAATATCTTATTAGTATTGGATATAATTACCATATATTACCAAATAAAAATTGTTTAAACAGAAAAAAAAGAAGTCCTTGAAAAATTAAATCATTGTGTTTTTTCCTGACCCCTGAAACTCAATGAGCTAAAGAAGGGCATATGTCGTTACACACAAAATCAAAAGCCCTGAAACTTGAAGGTGTTAGGACTTTGTCAGAATTGGGTTTCAGAGTGGGGTCCTTCTTGACCTCTGCTGTTTTCCTCATCTTTAAAGATACTCTGGAGGATACCTTTCATGGACTTCCTAAGTTGGCCCGTCTTCTTTCTCCCCATTAAGAAATAGATCAAAGGGTTGACACTGCAACTGAGAATTGCACACGCAAAAGCAACCATCCAAGCGATCATAACCTGATCTGTCCTGAAAGCAAGAGTAAGAAACTCTTGGAAACTTAATTTTGTGTAACCAAAGGCATCACTGAACATTGAGTTTATCTCAAGTTCATCCAAAAGGTATAAGACAATAGTACCGTAATTCACAGGGAAACCGAAGAGAAGAAACAAAAAGAGAGCCAAGGAAATGACTGGTAAAAGCCTTCCTTGCTTACGCTGCTGAGTACGGATTTTCACAAACAAAATGATCGTGGAGATAGCCATGATTGGGGTACATATTGCAACGTTCAGAATAAATTGGAGCAAAATGAAATCATTTACAAAAGCGAGAAAGAGGTCCAATACAGCAATCAGGAAGGAGAGGACCCATATGGAGACACAAACCAGTCTGGACAGGTGTGGCGGCCGGTGGCATCGATGCCAAAGTGGGAAGAGGACAGCCACACACCTATCGACACTGATGATGGTCAGGAGAAGCTGATCAGTGCTGTACATAAAGGACCATGTCCAAAAATAGATGTAAAATCCCAATAGAGGAAAGGCTGCACACAAAATTAATGTTACAACTATATATCCCAAAATGCTGGTTATAAGGACCCCAGTATCGGCAATAGCCAAGTTCAACACGTAGGTTGTGAAGGGATTCCTCTTCATACAGAAGCCTAGAAGCCAAATGACAATACCATTCCCCACAATTCCAGCTATGCAGATTGGAAATACGAGGATACAGGTAATTAGACTGAAATGAGAGGTGACGATAAAATCTGGGATGTTCGTTGAGTTATTTAATGTGTATTCATGAGTTCCTAATTCAGTGTCCTCAAAGGAATGGAATATTCGGCTGGAATTGTTCATTATGCTCTATCTTCTATCTTTCCCTTTGGAATGCTTGCCTTCTTGAGAGCCAGTTTGGTGTAGTGGTTAAGTGTGTGGACTCTTATCTGGGAGAACTGGGTTTGATTTCCCACTCCTCCAATTGCAGCTGCTGTAATGGCCTTGGGTCAGCCATAGCTCTCAGAGGAGTTGTCCTTGAAATGCAGCTTCTGGGTGAGCTCTCTCAGCTCCACCTACCTCACAGGGTATCTGTTCTGGGTGGAAGAAGATATAGAAGATTGTAAGCGACTCTGAGTCTCTGATTCAGAGGGAAGGGCAAAGTATGAATCTGTAGTCTTCTTCTTCTTCTCTTGTATATCTGCTGTTGCTGCTGGGATAAAACAGGCCAATGCCCATTCACTTTCTGCTACTGGACTAAACGTGTGACGTTCTTAATCTTGTACCACTCTAAATCCACTTGAAAGTCTGTTGTGCATATACTTTAGTATAAAATGACTACGGTTATTTCTGTATAGAGATTTCCCATCAGGTGGATGGAACTTTCACTTCCAAAACCCTGAAAGGAAAAGAAAAGGTAAACCAGTCCAAAGGAGACAGATAAAAAACACAAGCAAAGTATAAAGCGCTAAACTAATATGTAGTTTGCGATAGTATCATTAAAATATCACATGAAACATGCACATATTAAAGAATTAATGTATCCAACAAACATCTAAAGGGAAAGTTGTGTAGCTAAATGTAACAAGATTTAGAAGTGAGCAGAAATGTATGATGTTATTTTTTTCTTCAGATAAATATGAGACCAGTAGGACCTTAGATCCTCAACAAGTTTTTTGGAAGTTTGCCTCTTGATAGCTCATATTGTTGTCTCTAAAATGCTATTAGACTTTAATCTAGCAGTTTCCCACAGACCCACATGTTTACCCTCTGAGACTATTTCTCAGTCAGTCTCCCTTCCCCACCCATAATGACTGTTTTGAAACCTATCCCATTCTTTTTTTTCTTTTTTTTAGAACAATAATATTGTCCCCATCTTCAAGAAGGGGAAAAAGGAGGAACCGGGTAACTACCAACCCATCAGCTTGACATCTATCCCTGGAAAAGTTTTAGAACAAATCATCAAACAGTCAGTCCTGAAAGATTTAGAAAGGATGGCTGTGATTACTAAGAGTCAGCATGGATTTCTCAAGAACAAGTCATGTCAGGCTAGCCTGATCTCTTTTTTTGAGAAAGTGACTACCTTGCTGAATCAGGTAAATGCTCTAGACATCGTTTATCTTGATTTCAGTAAGCTTTTGATAAGGTTCCACGTACTATCCTTGTTGACAAGTTGGTAAAATGTGGTTTGGATCCTGTTACAATTAGCTGGATCTGTAACTGGTTGACAGATCGTACCCAAAGAGTGCTTGTGAATGTTTCCTCATCCTCTGGAGAGAAGTGACAAGTGGAGTGCCTCAAGGATCTGTCCAGGGGCTTGTTTTGCTCAACACCTTTATAAATGATTTAGATTAAGGAATAGAGGGAATGCTTATTAAATTTGCAGATGATACTTAATTGGGAGGGGTTACAAATACAGTAGAAGACAGAAACAACATACAGGGTGATTTTGACATGCTGGAAAAATGAGCTAAAACAAATGAAATGATTTTCAACATGGATAAATGTAACGTTTTCCATTTAGATAAGATAAATCCCATGCATCATTATAGGATGAGGGAGACTTGTCTCGGCAGTAGTATGTGCAAAAAGGATCTAGGAGTCTTAGTGGACCATATTCTGAACATGAATCAACAGTGTGATGCGGTGGCTAAAAAGCCAAATACAATTTTGGGCTGTATTAACAGAAGTATATGGTATTGCTTTACTCTGTTCTGATAAAACCTCACCTGGAGTATCGTGTTCCGTTTTGGGCACCATATTTTAAGAAGGATAGAGACAAGCTGGAAAGGGTCCAGAGGAGGGAGGGAAAGATGGTGAGGGGTCTGGAGGCCATGAGGAAAGGGGATGTTTAGCCTGGAAAGAAGGTGGATGAGAGGTGATATGATCACCATTGTTAATTGTGGACCCCCTCTCCAACCACACTAAACTGTTATAGACTGTGACGATCTGGACTGTACTGCCCAGGCTCTTTAAAGGACACCCCCACAGTAATCAGTTGATAGGTGGGAAAATTCATGTCAGAGTCTGGTAGCTCCTATGCTGGCCCTCGGGCGCACTCGTGATCAGCGCAGGGGTGGTGGTGGTGGCAGGAAGGATGAGTGGGCCACTGGACAAGCAAGCAGCCATTGCTGCCTCCTTCCAACTTCCTTTCCATGCAATCCAGGATGGCCGTGAAGAACCCAGAAAGCACCTGGGGAGTCGTTTATGGGGTGCATGAGTGCTCTTGATGCTCTCCTGGGGCACTGGCGCTCTGTCTCTGTTCAGCGGACCATCTGTATGCTCCGGGGTGCTCCAGTTTCTGCCGGCTCACTTCTGGGTCTGTACATTGCCATCAGTGTTCCCTCTAAGCTGAGTTAGTGTGAGGTAGCTCACAATTTTTTAGCCTCCAGCTCACACATTTTTGTCTCAGCTCAGGAAAAATGGCCCCAGAGCAAACTAATTCATGCTGTAGCTCGCTACTTTAATGCCGGTAGCTCACAAAGTAGAATTTTTGCTCACAAGACTCAACAGCTTAGAGGGAACATTGATTGCTGCCCTGAGCCGACGGTGTGGAACCAGTCTATTTGACCCAACAAGGGCCACCAAGGCAGCTCATAAAGAGCCACACAATATAAGTGAAGATCAGTACACATACTAGTCTGTCTTTAGCAGCAGAAAAGAGCAAGAGATCCAGTAGTACCTTAATGATTAAGAAACTTTGTGACAGAGTAGGAGCATGGAGGCAGCAGTGCTGCACTCAACAGGTAACAAGGTGAGAGAAGGTTATTAGTAAGGAGTACTGATTTATGGATTGTATGGAGGAGATGTTATTTAACAGGGACTCAGTTTTATCCTCAGTGGAACTGGGAGAATCTTGTATCAAGATGAGCCCTTTTACCAGGTCCTTTTTTTGTAGAAAAGCCCAGCAGGAACTCATTAGCATCTTCGGCCACACCCCCTGACATCACCATTATTCCACATTGTTTTTTTAAAAGCACAGCAGGAACTCATTTGCATACTAGGCCACACCCCTTGACACCTAGCCAGCCAGAACTGTAGGGTTGCCAAGTCCCTCATGGCCTCCATACCATAGAGTTTTTGTACCATAGAGTTTTTCCCTTCCAAATTGCTAGAGTGTCCAGGAAAACCATGGAGTTTTCCCGGAAACACCTAGAGTTGGCATTGGGCTGGGAACCTCCAGGGCGGGAGAGCCTCTGACTGGCCCGGGGGCTTGGCAATCCTATAGAACTGTGTTCCTGTGCGTTCCTGCTCAAAAAAGCCCTGCCTTTCACTTCTTCATATACGTTAGTGATAGTTAAGCTCCTAACTGCCAGACAGTCAGGAGATGTGCCTTGGTTCCTAGGAGCAGATGCTTCTGAGGTCCAGGAGAACCAACAAGAGGATACATACACTATCATCATTAGAACGACAGGGCAGTCAAAGTAGTTTCTAGAAACCAATGTCTGGATGGGAGTTCCCAACCACCTCTATTGTAGTAACTGTTTCCAGACCCTCTCACAGGAATACCCTGCCATGGGCAGCAAAAAAAAAAAAAGGTAGTGAGGTCAACATCTTCTCTCGTGTTAAGAGTCATTCCTTGTCTGTCTCTCTGTTAGGGAAATTTCCTCCTTCTTGGAAGTGCCACATTCAGTCTAACCAGGCCTTGAATTCAGCAGGAGTTCACAGGAGCCCAGCCCCTGAACCTTTCTGAGGGTTCCCCCTCCTCCTCCCCACCTACCTTGTCCACTGAATAGTAGGTGCAGTTGCATAACAATCCCTGGATTAGGAGAGCGGGCAGCCAGCCAGCCACCAGGGGCTTTGCCACACCCCCAGCAGCCCTCATTAACCCCTGGAGAAGCCTGCGCCACCCTTTCTCCACTTCTTATGTGATTTTGGGTGGTGAGTGGCTCTCTCTTTCTCTCTCTCTCTCTCTCTCACACACACACACACACACATCCCAGACCCAAACAAAATGGTTAGATATGTTTTGCCTTCACTCTTTTCAACATTTCATCAAAAATGGTAGCTTAGAAAGAAAAAGGAAGGAAAGGTCTCCTGTGCAAACACCAGTCGTTTCTGACTCTGGGATGACGTTGCTTTCACAACGTTTTCACGGCAGAATTTTTACGGGAAGATTTGCCATTGCCTTCCCCAGTCATCTACGCTTCCCCCCCCCCCCCCAACAAGCTGGGTAGTCATTTTACCAACCTCGGAAGGATGGAAGGCTGAGTCAACTTCGAGCCGGCTACCTGAAAACCCAGTTTCCACTGGAGATCAAATTCAGGTGAGCTTAGGACTGCAGTATTGCAGCTTTAACACTCTGCACCGCGGAGCTCTTTTTTGTTCCTAGAAACAGGGCTGGTAATTGTTCAGATCCCTAGGGTCTACAGATGGTTTGTTTAATCTGTCCATTGTTCTGCCCTCACCTATATAGCCCAGGCTAGCCTGATCTCATCAGATCTCAGAAGCTAAGCAGGGTCTGCCCTGGTTAGTATTTGGATGGGAGACCTCCAAGGCATACCAGGGTCCTGATGTGGAGGCAGGCAACGGCAAACCACCTCTGTTTCTCTCCTCCCTTGACAACCCCACGGGGCCTCCATAAATCAGCTGTGAATCGACAGCAGTTTTCCACCAACATCGTTATGCATTTTAAGGCTATTAAAGTTATTTGATGTGCTTTCAAATCCAAGGGCTTTCACTTGTAACAGTGGGTGTAGATTGAAAGCAGAAGAAGATATTGGATTTTTATTCCGCCCCTCCACGCCAAATCTCAGAGTGGCTCACAATCTCCTTTATCTTCCTTCTCCATAACAGACACCCTATGAGGTGGGTGGAGCTGAGAGGGCTTTCACAGAAGCTGTCCTTTCAAGGACAACTCCTACGAGAGCTATGGCTGACCCAAGGCCATTCCAGCAGGTGCAAGTGGAGGAATGGGGAATCAAACCCGGTTCTCCCAGATAAGAGTCCGCACACTTAACCACTACACCAAACTGGCTCTGGTGGTCTGGTGGTCAGTTTCACCTTTCTGATATCTTTTCCACTCCCTCCCTTGAGTTACCTCAATGGTATGGAGGGTATATCAAAACAACAGAGATAAACCGTGGGTGCATTCACAGTACGCTAAATAATGCATTTTGCAACTGGATTTTTACTGTACAAGAATAGCAAAAATCCACCTGCAAAACACATTATTTAGTGTAGTGTGAATGCACCCAATAGGAACATTCAGTATGTTAAGCATCTAAGTTTAATGAAATTGGTCTCCCACTAAGGGGCCTGCATACAAAAATTCCAACTGAAATTTTAGAAGTGGAGGGACATTTTTTAAAAAAATGCAATGGTCCAAACAACAGAAAGAAGCGAGGGAAGCATGGGTGTAATTGCATTTGGAAAGGGCTTCTTTTCATTTCAGTCAGAATGAGAACCAAAGCAGGAAGCTAAGTTTATAGTAAATACAAACTTACAGGGGAAAGAGAAAGAGAGAGAGAGAGAGAAGAAGAATTCAGCACCAAGAAAAACTGCCATGTCCTACCTCCTTCCAATTGAAATCCTGGCTCACGAATTTTAGCAGTGGTCTTGATCACTCGTTGGGATTAAAGAGACCGTGTCTGCACAGTACCGAACATCTAACTCCAGCCAAACAATAAACAAGACATTCTTTTCTTGATTCGTCAGGGTGGGGCACCAATTCTACATCGAGAGGCACTAAGCACACACCCATAAACTGACATCCATTAGAAATCAGAAATTCTGCAACTCTCCCAAGATGCTTTGTCTGGAAAGCCCTTAAGTGGGGCAGAAATTGCTTCTAATAAACTTAGATTACAAGAGAAAATAGCATTTTATATTGGTAAACAAACTCAAAAGGTCCCCCCCCCTTCAAGTCGGTGACCTGCCGTTTTATGTAGCTTGCGGACTGAGTTCTTGGGGGCTCGATTTTTCTTTTCATGCTCTCAAATGGATGCCTTGCTCCCAGTGTTCCCTCTAAGCAGAGTTAGTGTGAGCTAGCTCACAGATTTTTAGCCTCCAGCTCACACATTTTTGTCTCAGCTCAGGAGAAATGGCCCCAGACTAATTGATGCAGACTAATCGATGCAGTCGCTCACACTTGAATGCCAGTAGCTCACAGAGTAGACGTTTTGCTCGCAAGACTCTGCAGTTTTAGAGTAGGATTGCCAATCCCCAGTTTGGGCAAGGGATCCCTCAGTTTGGAGGCCCTCCCCCCCATTTCAGGGTCATCGGGGGGGGGGGGGGAATTATTTTTTTATTTATTACTTTAAATTTCTATCCCGCCCTCTCCGCAAGCGGTCTCAGGGCGGCTATTGCTGCTGGGCACTCCATTATACCCTATGGAGATCAATTCCCATAGGTCTTATAATTTATTTGTGTTAAGCCATAGGCCATTACAAACAAAAAGAAAATCACACAGATGAAATGTTCAGGTGGGACAAAAAAATGAGACAAATTGTGAAAAAGACATCAAAAAAACATAAGCAGATATTAAAAAAACCGCATGTGAAACAAACCAGGGCAAAATACACCATAAAATAAGAACAAATATTGCAATCACAGAATAACCACAAAAACGGTAGCTAATTAGCACCAGTACAAACAGCTTTGGCCCGTAATTTCTTCGCTGCTAGGGCATACAATGCCATACTATGAGATATATTCAATTCCCATAGGGTATAATGGAGGATTGATCTGTGGGTATCTGAGACTCCAGAAGGGCTGTGTTTTGAGGTAGAGGCACCGTAATTGCAAAAATAGCATCTGGTGCCTCTCCTCAAAACACCCTCCAAGTTTCAAAAAGATTGGACAAGGGGGTCCAATTCTATGAGCCCCAAAGAAGGTGCCCCTATCCTCCATTATTTCCTAAGGAAGTAAGATACTTAAAAGGAGCACAGTCCCTTTAAATGTCATTGCCAGGACTCCTTTTGGAGCTCAGTCAATCTTGTCTCCCCCTTGCTCCTGGCTCCACCCCCAACCCCCCCAGATATTTCTTGAGTTGGGCCTGGCAGGCTTAACTTAGAGGGAGCATTACTTGCTGTATATCAATTTAATATTTTTAATTTTTTTAAGTTTTAACTTTAAGGGCAGAGAATACCCCTGGACATGGGCCCTTTCTGAGATCCTCATGAAGGCACTGCGGAACCTCCTTTACCTTTTAAAGTGCTGGTTACCATTCAGTGATGATGGATTAGATTTGCCTGATCCAAGATGAAAACTCCATGATTCTTTTAGGCATTGTTGACCCAACATGAAGCCATTCTGTTTAGACAGGGGGATACATAGTCCTGCGTAAGAGATGAGCATGAACCAGAAAAAAAAAATGTGGTTGGTGTCAGTTTGTGGCCAAACCACAAACTGAACCAGGAGTTTGGGAACACAAACAAGCCCCAAACATTAGGGTTTGTAGAATCTTTCGGGATCAAGTGTCGTGTTCTACTGGAGAAAGTTTTCCTTCCAGACGTTTCGTTCTCAGCTGCGGAGAACATCCTCAGTGGCGTTGCAGCCGGAGCAGGCGCTCTGACCTTCTTGGCTGCTGTGCATTGAGGGGGGCCAGGGCTGCTGGATATCAGCCATAGCTGATATTTTTGTCATAGCTCAGAAAGGATAGCCCTGGAGCAAACTAATGTATGCACAGCAGCCAAGAAGGTCTGAGCGCCTGCTCCGGCTGCAACGCCACTGAGGATGTTCTCCGCAGCTGAGAACGAAACGTCTAGAAGGAAAACTTTCTCCAGTAGAACACGGCACTTGATCCCGAAAGATTCTACAAACCCTAATGATGTTACCAGCCGTGAAAACCTGAAATCTTTGATAAGCCCCAAACAGCTGAGTGATGGGGAGCCATTTAGTAAGTAAGTAAAGTAAAGTAAAGTAAAATTTTATTTGTATCCCGCCCTCCCCCGCCGAAGCAGGCTCAGGGCGGCTAACAACATTTAAAAGTGAACAATACAATAATAAGGCATTGAAATCACATTAGAACCAATCAATAATTAATTAAAACATTTCTAAATCTAACACTATTAAGTCTGGCAGTAAACATTATTGTTTGACGCTATGTCTGTCAGATGATGAATGGCCATTTTGGCGTTTCCTTTGTTATGCACCTATAATTCAGTCGTTGATAAACGCCTGTTTAAAGAGGGTGGTCTTGCAGGCCCTGCGGAACTGGTCTAAGTTCCGCAGGGCCCGCACTTCCTCTGGGAGCTGATTCCAAAGATTTAGCTGTTTGTTCTGCTTTCAGGGGGAACAGAAAAAGAAGAGGATCAAAGGGTCTCAGAGTCCTTTGAATCAATACCCCCTTTAAGCTGTGCAGTCTTGTGAGCAAAAATTCTACTTCGTGAGCTACTAGCTTTAAAGTTGAGTAAGCTATTTGGCTACTGCATACATTAGTTTGCTCCAGGGCTATCCTTTCTGAGCTATGACAAAAATATGTGAGTCAGAGGCTTAAAAACTGTGAGCTTGCTCATGCTAACTCGGCTTAGAGGGAACATTGCTTTGAACCCCTGATTTCTTCTCTGTTCGTGAACCACCACAAACTGACGTAAAAGCTCATGAACGTTTGCAATGGTAGACCTGTCACAGATTTTGGTTCGCAGACCACAAATAAGGCAAAATTCCTGACGAATTTTGCTTCGCGGTTCGGTTCATGCCCATCCTGATTCAGGATTCAGAAACCTTGAGGACAAGGCATTTCCTATCACATGCAAAGACTTCCTTGGTCTTGGACCTTCATAGCTGCAGGACTGCTTCTCCTCCTGTGCTGTACCATAATAAAGGTAAAAAAAAGGTAGAAGTAGACTCCTGTGCAAGCACCAGTCATTTCTGACTCTGGGGTGATGTCACATCACGACGTTTTCATGGCAGACTTTTTATGGGGTGGTTTGCCATTGCCTTTCCCAGTCATCTACATTTTCCCCCCAGCAAGCTGGGAGCTCATTTGACCGGCCTCGGAAGGATGGAAGGCTGAGTCAACCTTGAGCCAGCTACCTGAACCCAGCTTCTTCCGGGATCAAACTCAGGTCATGAGCAGAGAGCTTGGACTGCAGTAATGCAGCTTACCACTATGCACCATGGGCCTCTCTTTGCCAAAATAGCTTAGGTCATCTGAGTGTGCCACTCAGTGTAAAAGTGTAAAAGATCAGCAGCAGATCATAGCATATCCAGGGCTTTTTTTTTTTTTTTTTAGAAGGAACACACAGGAATGCAGTCCTGGCTGGCTTGGTGTCAGGCGGTGTGTCCTAATAGGGGAGGGATGGTGGCTCAGTGGTAGAGCATCCGCTTGGTAAGCAGAAGGTCCCAGGTTCAATCCCCGGCATCTCCAACTCAAAAAGGTCCAGGCAAGTAGGCGTGAAAAACCTCAGCTTGTGACTCTGGAGAGCCGCTGCCAGTCTGAGTAGACAATACTGACTTTGATGGACCGAGGGTCTGATTCAGTGGAAGGCAGCTTCATATGTTCAATATGTAAATGACATCCTCCTGGGCTTTTTCTACCAACAAAAGCCCTGTACAAAACAATGGTGATGTTAGGGGTGTAGCCTAGTACACAAATGAGTTCTCTGAGCATGTTCATTCTGTGTCATGGCCCAAGATTGTGGAAGGGTCTGCCTGGGGTGGCCAGGAAGGCTCCCAGATGTCTGTCATTCTGCGAACTAGGTAAAACAGAATCCTTCAGTCATTTCATTCAAATCAAGAAATAAGAGTGTGTGAGTGATTGTAGTAAGCAGGAAGGAGAGGAAGCGCCAGTGGTGGCCGGTGGCATCGAGGCCAAAGTGGGAAGAAGACAGTCACACAACTGTCAATGCTGATAGCTGTTAGTGGAAATTGACTAGCGCTGTACATTGATAGGAACAGGAAAAGGAACACGGAGGAAGAAGAAGATATTGGATTTATATCCCACCCTATACTCTGAATCTCAGAGCGGTCACAATCTCCTTTACCTCCCCCCTGCCCCGCAACAGACATCCTATGAGGTGAGTGAAGCTGAGAGAGCTCTCCCAGAAGCTGCCCTTTCAAGGACAACTCTGTGAGAGCTATGGCTGACCCAAGACCATTCCAGCAAGTGCAAGTGGAGGAGCGGGGAATCAAACCCGGTTTGATTCCCCACACACTTAACCACTTACCCACTGCACCAAACGGGACATAATTGGAAAATCATAAATAAATTCAGTCCACCAAACAACAACAGTAAATGTAAGTGACAGAAGTGATGGAAGGTAAGTGATAGAAGGACCCCCTAATCAGCGATGGTCACGTTCAGGATGTAGGTGCTGAAGGGATTCCTTTTAGTATGGAAGCCAAGAAGCCGGATGACAATTCCATTCCCCAGGACTCCGAAAATGCTGATGACCAATATGGAGGTAACTACATCGTCATTAATACTCGCTTCTCTTCCATTATCTGTGGCATTATGAGATGAAATATCTTCTGAAATATTCTCATAATTTAAACTGTCATTTGGGAAAGAAGAGTAAGAATAATCAGGGTTGTCATAATAATACAGGGCAGCATCCATAATAGAAAGGCTTGTCAGATTGACCCTTGTTATGATGCTGAATTTCTTCTTTCAAACCTATCTTGCCTTGTTTTTACATTGTAGATGACTGGGGAAGGCAATGGCAAACTACCCCGTAAAAAGTCTGCCGTGAAAACGTCGGAACGACTGGTGCTTGCACAGGGAACCTTTCCTTTTCATAGGAATAAGTAAACAATGAATTATTCAACTCTTGTTTGGGAAATGCATGCCTGAAAGTTTCAGGCTGGGGTCGCTGAGGTTTTCAGCCTCGTATATCTCAGTCCAGTTCAAAATAAATATAATATAAATAAATTTTTTATTTATACCCCGCCTTCCCCGCCGAGGCAGGCTCAGGGCGGCTTACAGGACATGGCAAAAGCCATGTTAAAACAATAAAACAAGATAATACAGATAAGTACAATTAACAATTAAGCATTTAAATAATCTAAAAACAGTCTAAAAGAATATAATTTAATAGTGCTACTATCTCAGTTATATTAATGATGGCGTGATGTTTATTCCAAGTTCCATTTTAGAAGGCTAGCTGGAAGAGGGCAGTTTTGCACGCCCTACGGAATTGGTTAATATCCCCTAGGGCCCGCACCTCTTCCGGCAGCTGGTTCCACCATTGTGGTGCCTTTATAGAGAAGGCCTGTTCTCTAGTTGTTTTTAATTTGGCCTCCTTTGCCCCAGGTACTTCCAGAAGGTTTTGTGAACTGGATCGTAGTGCTCTCTGTGGAACATATGGAGAGAGGCGGTCCCTAAGGTAGGCAGGTCCTCAGCCATATAGGGCTTTAAAGGTAATAACCAGCACCTTGTAACGAACTCGGTATACAATTGGCAGCCAATGCAGATCCCTCAGCCTAGGCCGCACATGTTCCCACCGAGGTAGGCCCAATAGCAGTCTGGCTGCTGCATTCTGCACTAGCTGCAGTTTCCGAGTTCGGCACAGGGGCAGCCCCATGTGGAGGGCATTACAGTAATCTAGCCTCGAGGTGACCGTTGGATGGATCACTGTTGCCAGGTCATTGCGTTCCAGGAAGGGAGCCAACTGCCTCACCCGCCTAAGATGAAAGAAGACAGATTTGGCAGTGGCTGCTATCTGGGCCTCCGTTGTCAGGGAAGACTCCAGTAGCACTCCCAAGCTCTTGACCTCGCGCACCGGTACCAATGGCGCCCCGTCAAAAGCTGGAAGGGAGATCCCTCCTTCCGGACTGCTGCGACCTAGGCAAAGGACTTCTGTCTTTGCTGGATTCAATTTCAGCCCGCTCAACTTAATCCAATCAGCCACGACTTGCAACGCCTGTTCCAGATTTATAGGGACGTCGGCAGCTCAGCCGCCCATCAATAGATAGAGCTGGGTGTCATCCGCATACTGGTGACAACCCAGCCCATATCTCCGGGCAATCTGGGCAAGGGGGCGCATGTAGATGTTAAATAACATCGGGGAGAGAACTGCCCCCTGAGGCACCCCACAATTAAGTAGGTGTCTCTGGGACAGCTCTCCCCCAATTGCCACCCTTTGTCCCCGACCCTCCAGAAAAGAGGAAAGCCACTGCAAGGCTAGCCCCTGAATCCCTGCGTCGGTGAGGCGGTGGGTCAGCAGCGGGTTGTTGACCATATCGAACGCAGCCAATAGGTCTAGCAACAGCAATACCGCCACACCGCAAAGCAAATATCCTGGAGAAGAGGAGTGCAAACAAGATAGCTGTCAAATACCAAGGTTTCCACCATATTGATTTAGAGCAGACTTTCATGACGAAGGACAGAAATGCAGACATTCATGAGCTTTGTGGAGATGAAGCATTCAGAATTTAGTAAAGCTAGGAGTAATAATACCTGCATTTAGTCGTGCAATGAAGAAAGATACTGATTTCACAGAAAAGGAAAGAGAACATTCATATGACTGTATGGATCAATAGGGACAGACACAGCACCCAAGGGGGTTGATGGAGAAAGAACATGTTACAGATGATAGAATTGACTGATGCTATTCATAAATAGGACGTGCTCTTCTGCTATCCATGAAAGGACTAACAAAACACAAGGCAGCATGACCTCAAAGCTAGACAAAGCCCAATGAAAAGACCATACAATTCACAACAAACATATATATCACTATATTACAATGTCGAACAGTAAGACAATATTGATAAAATTACAGTCCATGTATAGTGAAAAACCTTTTCGGTCCAAACAAAATGTTCTATGAATATAGCCCCATGCTTCCCTCCTTTCTTCCGCTAGCCAACGGGACTTCTCTTGAACAAGAGACAAGCTTCCAAATAGGAGAAAAGGATCCCTGAGCCCGACTTGCTATATAAATATAAATAGCAGGAGTTGGGAGTAAGCAGCGAAGTGGCCAAGTTTGCAGATGACACGAAATTGTTCAGGGTGGTGAGAACCAGGGAGGATTGTGAGGAACTCCAAAGGGATCTGCTGAGGCTGGGCGAGTGGGCGTCAACGTGATACATGATACATGTATTCCCATCCAGTGATACATGTATTCCCATCCAGTGCCAGAATTCCCTCCCTTACGGCGAAGCCTACTGTGAGTTTTCTTTAGTTAATTTACAGTCCTCTATTCCTGGCTGTTGAATCAAAGGTCAGGAAGCCCCTGCAGAAGTTCAATCGTTGTGTTTTGTTCTGACCCCTGTAACTCAGTGAGCTAAGGAAGGGCATGTGTCTTTACACCTCGAACCAAAAACCCTGAAACTTGAAGGTGTTAGGAAATGCCCTCATTTTGGCCCAGGCTTCTAACAATGGAATAATTAACTTTCTCACATTTTGACATATTACTGTTGTATTGGTTTCTCACACTCAATTTGCTCAGTTTGTTAATTTTACTATTGTGTCGTTGGATTTTAAATTTGTAATATTTCGCATTCAAAACCACTGCCTACCAGCTATATGTAGCTGTGCTCACTGCACCTGATTCCTCGTCTGATGAAGCGTGCTTGGAGCACACGAAAGCTTACGTTCTGAATACAACTTTGTTGGTCTTAAAGGTGCAATTTGACTCCTACTTTGTGTTAGGAACTCATCAGAACTGGGTTTCAGATTGGGATCCCTCTTGCTCCCTGCAGTTTTCCTCTTCTTTAAAGATCCTCTGGAGGGCAGCTTTCATGGACTGCCAGGATTGGCCCCTTTTTGTTCTCCCCACTAAGAAATAGATCAAGGGGTTGATGCTGCAGTTTAGAACGGTACACACGAAAGCAACCATTATTAGAAGCATAATCAGGTTCAGTTTGGAAAAAAAAGTAAGCAACTCTTCGGAACTTAATTGTGAATTTTCAAGGGCACTACTAGACCTTACATCAAGGACATCTAAAACGTAAAAGGCGATATAACAGTAATTCACGGGGAAACCAAAGAGAAGAAACAAAAAAAGAGCCAGGGAGATGACGGGTAAAAGCTTTCCTCGCTTCCGCTGCTGAGTTTTCGTGCAGATTTTCACAAACAAGATGATTGTGGAGATAGCCATGATTGGGGTACATACGGCAACATTCACAGTAGGTTGAAGCAGATTAGATTCATTTTCAAAGGCAAGAAAGAAGTCCAGTCCAATAATCATTATGGAGAGGACCCATACGGAGGCACAAACCATTCCAGACAGGCGTGGTGGTCGGTGGCATCGATGCCAAAGTGGGAAGAGGACAGCCACACACCTGTCAACACTGATGACAGTCAAGAGAAGCTGATCCGCGAGGTACATTAGTGCCCATGCACAAGCATAGGTGTAAAATCCCAATGCAGAAGAGCCTCCGCCCAAAAGAAATCTGATCACAACGATATATCCCAAAGAGCTGACGATCAGGACCCCGATATCGGCAGCGGCCAAGTTCAGCACGTAGGTCGTGAAGGGATTCCTCTTCATACAGAAGCCGAGAAGCCAGATGACCATCCCGTTCCCCACAATCCCGACAATGCAGATGAGAAATATGAGGTTGTAAAGAATAAAGATCACAATTATATTGAAATAAAGGTTGACGAACAGATCGGGGAAAACCATTGAGTTATTCAGTAGGTAGTCGACATCCTCATCGGAATAGAATATTAGGCTCGAATTGTTCATGGTGCTCTAGCTTTGCCTTTGGGATTCTCGCCTTCTCTTGTAGTTCTGCTGCCGCTGCTGCTGGGATAAAACAGGCCAATGTCAATTCACTTTCTGCTACAGGGCTGAGCGTGTGACATTCTTAACCTTGTTTCACTGAAGAGATGCTCTAAATCAGGGTGGCCAAACTTGCTTAATGTGAGCACAACAAGACATGAATGCCAGATGTTTGAGAGAAGGGAGGGAGGGAGGGAGGAAGGAAGGGAGGGAGGGAGGGAAGAAGGAATGAAGGGAGGGAGGGAGGGAGGAAGGGAGGGAGGGAGGAAGGAAGGAAGGAAGGAAGGAAGGAAGGAAGGAAGGAAGGAAGGAAGGAAGGAAGGGAGGGAGGGAGGGAGGGAGGGAGGGAGGAAGAAAGGAAGGGAGGGAGGGAGGGAGGAAGGAAGGAAGGAAGGAAGGAAGGAAGGAAGGAAGGAAGGAAGGAAGGAAGGAAGGAAGGAAGGAAGGAAGGAAGGGAGGGAGGGAGGCAAATAGATGTAGGAAGGAGATGGGAAGGAGAAGTGGAAATAAAGCAACTTTAAATTTAAATGCATTCTCCAAGCTGTCAGCTGGCTTGGTGTGGACAACCAGAAGAATATATTGGATTTATATCCTGCCCTATACTCTGAATCTCAGAGCCATCACAATCTCCTTTACCTTCCCCCCCCCCACCCTGCAACAGACACCCTATGAGGTAGGTGGGGCTGAGAGAGTTCTTACAGCAGCTGCCCTTTCAAAGACAACTCCTGCAAGAGCTCTTGCTGATTCAGGGCTATTCCAGCAGCTGCAAGTGGGGGAGTGGGGAATCAAACCCAGTTCTCCCAAATAAGAGTCTGCATACTACCACCGCATAGTCTGCATACTATCACTACCCCAAACTGGCTCTCTAAAACAAATGATTTAAGAAGACAACTGCCTTCTCTAAGTCAGCCGATGGGGCACTGGGGTTTTTGGGAGCCAAAGAATACATGTGAAAGGCTCCCAAGTTGCAGTTTGGCCGCCCCTGCTCTTAACCCATTTGAAAGTCTGTTATGTACATCATTGGGCAGTTCCGCAAGGCCTGTAAGACTGTCCTCTTCCGGCTGGCATACAACTGACCGGTATTTAAGAACTGTGGAGGAAGGCCGTCAGAATAGCACCAAACTGTTAAGACTGTTTTTTCTGGTTTTACAGTTTTAATTATTGTAAATTATTGAATGTGTTTTAATATTTACTAATTTTATTGTTCCGGTATTTTATGTCGTGAGCAGCCCTGAGCCCGCCTCGGCTGGGAGGGCGAGATATAAATCAAATAAATAAATAAAGCGACTACAGCTATTTTGGTTTTGAAATTTCCCATAAGGGGGAGGGAACTTTCACTTTTGCTACCCTGAAAGGATAAGAAAAGGTAAACCAGTCTGAACAAGACACGCAACAAAACCAGCCAAGTTGTAAAGTGCTAAAGCAATATGTAGTTTGCTATGTTGTCATTTAAATACTGCACAAAACATAATAAAGAATGTATCGAATGAGCATCCAAAGGAAAGGTTGTGTAGCTAAATGTGATAACGTAAACTGAGCAGAAATGCAGGATAGTGGTTTTTTTCTTCATCTAAATTCTTCAGATAAAGTAACAACTCAGACCTAGCGAGATTTTTGGACATGATCTTTTGAGAGCCACAACTCCCTGGGAGCTGTGGCTCTTGAGAGCTCATACCCAGAAATCTTGTTGGTCTCTAAGATGCTACGAGACTTTAGCTGTTCCCCTGCAGACCTACACGTTCACCCTCTGAGACAGTTTATCATTCAGTCTCCCTTCCTCACCCATAATGATTGCTTTGAATCCCATGCCTTTCTTCTTCTTTTTCTTTCTTTTCTTTCGAGAACAATAATCACCTCATTCATTTTGATCAATTAATCATTTCTGTCAAAGGTTATACATTTGCCAAATTGTTCTGAATACTTTAGTTGTGGAGGGGAGGTTTATTTTTCCTCATATTTCCATTGCATAAATGTGGAGAAAGGAAAGGAAGGGAAGAAAGGAAAGGAAAGGAAAGGAAAGGAAAGGAAAGGAAAGGAAAGGAAAGGAAAGGAAAGGAAAGGAAAGGAAAGGAAAGGCAGGAAGGAAGGAAGGAAGGAAGGAAGGAAGGAAGGAAGGAAGGAAGGAAGGAAGGCAGGCAGGCAGGAAGGAAGGAAGGAAGGAAGGAAGGAAGGAAGGAAGGAAGGAAGGAAGGGAGGGAGGGAGGGAGGGAGGGAGGGAGGGAGGCATTTCAGTTCTCTAAGTTGTTTTGCTCAGTGTAAGACCATTATAAGATTTTGCATAAAGTTTAATTCTGAGTAAATGTGGGTGTTCTCTAAAGGAAAATGTCCAAGTCTCCTGCCCCTTGTTCCCCTGGGGGGAGGTTTATGGGGGGAAAGGATCTGGGGAGAATCTTCTACTGCCCCGCACAGCCCTCCCCAAGACATTAGAATCAGGAGAGAAGGAGTTGCCACCACATGTATCTTTCTCCTCTTCACAGGCACCTCCTATACAACCTAGAGGCCCTCTGTCCATTCCTTCCTGGCCTGGCCCTCTGGCCTCCCTTTTTATCCTACTCTCTGTTATCCCATGCCCACATTGTTGTTGGGTGACTTAAGCTTCTCCTTTGCAAATAGACATCACCTATGCTGGGCCACCTCCTAACTCCCTTCCTGCTTCAAAACAAACCACTTCATAACGAGAGTTTCACTTACCAGTGAGTAATTGTGGACAACGGGCTTCAGATAATGTGAGTGGATGATGAATCTATCCCACGTTTTGGACCGGACTGGCAAGTAATGTGGGAGTTGAAGGCCCAGAGAAAAATGTCGGTATCTCATCAAAGTCACTGCAAGATCGAGAAGAAGACCAGGCTAACTGCCTGTTGCTTTTGCTTCTTCAGTTTGCCAGCACGAGGGGACAAAAGATGGGAAAGTTATTTTATCGTCATCGTTAACTGTCAGATGGAGGAAGTTCCTGCCATGAAAAGATTATATATGCTAAAATGGTACTCACGAGAAGAACAAATGTTTAAGAGATAAGGAGTGGAAGCTGACCGACTATTGCTTTTGCTAATTGCCTGTCTTTCCATTTCTTGGTTTGCTTTCTGGAGAGGTAATAATAGTGGTTTGGAGGGAAGGTGGCATGGGATAGCCCCACTTCGTTAGATCTCAGAAGCAAAGTGGTGCCAATACTTGGACGGAGGACCACCAAGGAAGACTCTGCTTCTCACTCGCCTTGAAAGCCCCTTGCTGGAGTCACCATAAATTGGTTGTCCTGGCAGCAGTTATGCGTGTAACTATTGTAATTTAACAGAGCAGTGAAAAATGCCCATCTGAAAAGAGTAGATGGAAGAAACATCAACTCAGATCCTATCAACTATAATATCATTTAGCAACTGAATCCTCTACTGTGTTGGATAATTCATATGGCTGTTGTGAAGCAATAACAGAAGGGAGGGATAGATAAAGTTTGTCCAATGGCACCTTTAAGACCACTTTGGGGGTCTCGTAGAATGGGAACCCCTGGTCCAATCTTTTTGGAACTTGGGGGTTCCTTGAGAGAGATGCTCCTGCAGCTACACCTCAAATTTGGTGCCTCTCCCTCAAACCCCCTCCTCCCCAGTGTCAATTCTCCCACCATGGGGAAATTGACACCTTTCCCCCCACCATAGGAAAGCATAAGGAATGGGGGCACCTTCTTTGTGTGCCCCTAGAATTGGACCCCCTGGTCCCATCTTTTTGAACCCTGGGGGTTCTGTGGGGGGAAGGCTCCTGCAGGTGCCCTGCAAATTTGGAGTCTCTACCTCAAACCCAGTCCCCCACAGCTGCAATTCATTTTACCCTATTTTGCCTTTGACTTCAATGGCCCACAGGGTATAATGGGGCTGTATATTTGGGAACAGCTGAATATCTCCTGAATCAGATTTGACTACCGAATCTGCTATTCAGTGATATATGGCCTTCCAAATTTTTTAGCCCCGAATGCTCCTGAATCTGATTCCCCCCCCCATTTTTTTTCTTTTGCACACTCCTAATTCCCCCAGAAGGAGTCCCGTGGTGCAGTGTTAAAGCTGCAGTACTGCAGTCCTAAGCTCTGCTCACGATCTGAGTTCGATCCCTGGCGGAAGCTGGGTTTTCAGGTAGCCGGCTTGAGGTTGACTCAGCTTGCTGGGGGGAAAGTGTAGATGACTGGGGACGGCAATGGCACACCACCCCGTAAAAAGTCTGCAGTGAAAACGACTTGGTGCTTGCACAGGGGACCTTTCCTTTCCAATTCCCCCTGACAAAGTAAAAAGTCAAGGTCAGACAGGCACAGCTGCTGCCTGCTCCGCTCTCGCACTCACCTCATCCTCTGATGTATCTGAGGTGGATCTAATAGCTACCAGTTGGGAAGTGGTAGCAAAGCCTTCTGCCACACTCCTCCCGTGTTTCCTGACGTCTGACCGCGGGAATGCATGAGCAAGGCGGATTGGCGATGTGAATCCGACAATCTATTCTAGGTGCTCATCGGTATTCTTTTTTAAACATCACAGCCATGAAGCACATGAGTGCATGAGCACTTGGCCACTAAAAAATGTAAAGGGAAAAAAGAAACCCAAACTGCTCTAGAGAGCCACTTTGGTGTAGAGGTTAAGTGTGCGGACTCTCATCTGGGAGAACCAGATTGGATTTCCGACTCCTCCACTTGCAGCTGCTGGGATGGCCTTGGGTCAGCCATAGCTCTGGCAGAGAGCCGGCAGCTGCTGAAGAGAGCATGCGTTAATCCATGTTAAAGAAATCAAGCTAAGGCTCCATACAAAGTCGGGAGAAGGAGGCTGATGAAGTCTTCACTATCGAAATCGCGAGGACTCCTGCAATAAGCGGTTCCTTCCTTTCTCTGCACTGTTTGGAGTTGAACACTGAGTTGAAAAGTTTTCACCCACCTCTGTGTTTACTCGAAGAAGCCATTGATCAGGCTGTGGAAAGACTTTGCGGGGTCATTTCATATATTGTACACTCAGTGTTCTGTACTTCTTGTTCTTTTCAGTTTTGCACGAAATATATTCACACACGGTTTGCATGGAGGTTACATTGTTTCTGGTGGTTTTCTTGTATTGTTTACTCAATACACCAGCTCCAGTTGTGCTGATTGTTATAGCTCTGGCAGAGGCTCAGCCCCACCCACCTCACAGGGTGTCTGTTGTGGGGAAAGAAGATATAGGAGATTGTAAGCCACTCTGAGTCTCTGATTCAGAGAGAAGAGCGGGATATAAATCTGCAATTCTTCTTCTTTTCTTTCTTCTTCTAAGGCAAGGGTGGCCAAAGGTAGCTCTCCAGATGTTTTTGCCTACAACTCCCATCAGCCCCAGTCAGCATGGCCAATGGTTGGGGCTGATGGGAAGTTGTAGACAAAAGACATCTGGAGAGCTACCGTTGGCCACCCCTGTTCTAAGGGATGGCGTGCAACAACTGTGTAAACACATCAAAGTGCCCCCCATGCAATATATGGGTCCTTCACGTAGGAGTGTGTGATCAGGATTTGTCCACTCCATTTTGGGGCAGCACAATTCGAACTGCCTCCTCAGTGCATCGAGCTGCCTTCCGCACCCAGCCCTAGTTTACAGCCCAGCTAATATTTGGTCCCATTAAGCAAAACAAGCAAACAAAATCAAAGGATCCAACCATTGGGGATAATAATTTTTCTGCCTTGGAATATAGAAGAAGAAGAAGATATTGGATTTATATCCGCCCTCCACTCCAAAGAGTCTCAGAGCGGCTCACAATCTCCTTTACCATCCTCCCCCACAACAAACACCCTGTGAGGAAGATGAAGATATTGGATTTATATCCCGCCGTCCACTCCGAAGAGTCTCAGAGCGGCTCACATCTCCTTTCCCTTCCTCCCCCACAACAGACACCCTGTGAGGTGGGTGGGGCTGGAGAGGGCTCTCAACAGCAGCTGCCCTTTCAAGGACAACTTCTGCCAGAGCTATGGCTGACCCAAGGCCATGCTAGCAGGTGCAAGTGGAGGAGTGGGGAATCAAACCCGGTTCTCCCAGATAAGAGTCCGCACACTTAACCACTACACCAAACTGGCTCTCCAATATAGCTGATTGTCTTTAAATACATGAAAGACAATATAGCTGATTGTCTTTAAATACATGAAAGCTGAACATTATTGTGCTAAAAGATTATGGAGTTAGAAGGAGATTGTGAAGGCACTCCCCTTGCTGTCACTGGTTTCCCAGAGTCTGACAGAGTGTCTTCCTTAGCCCTGACATCCCAGATCTGTTAGGTCGTGGATGTGTCAGGGAAAAGTCCGAAGGATAGGCTAGGGACAGATCAAGAGATTTTCGGTAACCAACTGCTCTATCATTGATCCTTTCACCATTAAAAACATCAAAGAATTCCAGTTGAGAGTGTTGCATACCTATGTGCAAGCGTAGATCACAAGTCTTCAGATATGGCCAATGGCGTTCCAGCCTGGCCTCGTATGTTGTGCTGATAACAAAGGCGATACAGGGCTGGCCACTAGGCAAGCTAGGTGATCGCCTAGGGCGCCAGCTTTCTGGGGTTGCCAAATTGGCCTCCCCCCATGCAACTCGGTGATGTTATCAGTGCAGGGGGGGCAGACGTTAGTCTTGCCTAGGGTGTCAGACAGTCTAGGGCCAGCCTTGGGTAATGGAATAGAAGGTGACTGCTTCCAGGAAGTATCACAAGTTGGCAGTGACAAAGTGTGTCTCATTGACCTCATCTGCTAAGGCCTCACCTGGAGTACTGTGTTCAGTTTTGGGCACCACATTTTAAGAAGGATATAGACAAGCTGGAATGGGTCCAGAGGAGGGCGACGAAGATGGTGAGGGGTCTGGAGACCAAGTCCTATGAGGAAAGGTTGAAGGAGCTGGGCATGTTTAGCCTGGAGAGGAGGCGGCTGAGAGGTGATAAGATCGCCATCTTCAAGTACTTGAAGGGCTGTCATATAGAGGATGGTGTGGAATTGTTTTTTGTGGCCCCAGAAGGTAGGACCAGAACCAATGGGTTGAAATTAAATCAACAGAGAGTCTGGCTCAACATTAGGAAGAACTTTCTGACCGTTAGAGTGGTTCCTCAGTGGAACAGGCTTCCTCGGGAGGTGGTGGGCTCTCCTTCCTTGGAGGTTTTTAAACAGAGGCTAGATGGCCATCTGACAGCAATGAAGATCCTGTGAATTTAGGGGGCAGTATTTGTGAGTTTGCTGCATTGTGCATGGGGTAGCCTCCCCATAAATTCACAGGATCTTCATTGTTGTCAGATGACCATCTAGCCTCTGTTTAAAAACCCCCAAGGAAGGAGAACCCACCACCTCCTGAGGAAGCCTGTTCCACTGAGGAACTGAGGACCCTTCCAACTCTATGATTCTATGAACTGAGGCCAAGATAGATAGAAGATGCAACCCGTCTTTGATTTTTCCTGATCTGCTTGCCAACATCATATGACAAAATATGGAATGGTTCTCTTATCAGCTGAAGGCAAAGGCTCCAGCTGCGTAAAGAGTCTGTATACTAAAAAGGCACTCTGTTTCAAACATAGATGTCCCCAGTGACATCCGAAAAGACAGTTCAGAAATAAATTACATAAGACAGACTTGTTATACATTTATTTGTTACAACTAACTAAACTAGTAATTCTACCAAATCAGTCTATGCATGTCCTGCTAGAATTCAATGTAGAATTTGGGTCCCCCCTCAATTGGAGCTCTCTTGATGAACACATTCTCTATAATGTTAAGAAGATTCATCACCTGAGAAAGATGTCTATGTGGAATAGCTATGTGACCGAGCCCAGCTGAGGAAGAATCAGGACATTCAGCACTTTCAATGAGGAACCAATTCAATACTCTGGGAAAGCTGTTTTTAAATATGCACAACATGTAGTCCCCTCCCAAACTGTCTAGCGACTCCCTATGTTTCTGCCAGAATGGACAAAGGGGTTGAATTTTACAATCCCCTCCACGTAGGTGCCTCTCTGATCAGTCACAGTTCTCTAAGTTTGGTGTAGTGGTTACGTTTGCGGACTCTTATCTGGGAGAACCTGGTTTCATAGAATCATAGAATTGGAAGGGACCTCTAGGGTCCTATAGTTCAACCACCTGCACAATGCAGGAAACTCACAAACACCTCCCCATAAATTCACAGGATCTTCATTGTTGTCAGATGACCATCTAGCCTCTGTTTAAAAACCTTCAAGGAAGGAGAGCCCGCCACCTCCTGAGGAAGCCTGTTCCACTGAGGAACCGCTCTAAACTCACAAACACCTCCCCATAAATTCACAGGATCTTCATTGTTGTCAGATGACCATCTAGCCTCTGTTTAAAAACCTTCAAGGAAGGAGAACCCACTACCTCCTGAGGAAGCCTGTTCTAAATCTTTCCCAGGTATAGACATCAAACTGACAGGTCGGTAGTTACCTGGATCTTTTTTCCCCTTCTTGAAGATGGGGACAACATTGGCCTGCCTCCAATCTTCTGGCACCTCTCCTGTTCTCCAGGAATTCTCAAAAATAATAGCCAGAGGCTCAGAAATTACATGCACAAGCTCTTTTAGAACCCTTGGATGCAATTCATCCGGCCCTGAGGACTTAGTTTCATTTAAAGAAACTAGGTGTTTATGTACCACCCCGATGCTGATCCTAGGTTGGAACGTCGTATCCTCCTTATATGTTCTGTTTTTGCCATGTTGAGCACCGTTTCCCTCAGAAGAGAAGACTGAGGGAAAGTAAGAATTGAGCAGTTCCGCCCTCTCTTCATTACCCGTTACAATTTCACTTTCTTGCCCTCGCAATGAGCCTATCATGTCCTTGCTCTTTTTCTTACTCTGAACATAAGAAAAGAATCCTTTTTTGTTGTTTTTAGCATCTTTGGCCAGCCTAAGCTCATACTGAGCTTTAGCTTTCCTAACTTTTTCTCTACAAGCACTGATGATTTGTTTATAAGGCCCTCCTTCCAATTCCTAAAGGAGTCTTTTTTATTTCTCAAGTCTTTAGAGAGCTGTTTATAGAGCTACTTTGACTTCTTTAGGCTTTTTCCATTTTTTCTTCTCATAGGAATCGTCTGTGATTGCGCTTTCAGTATTTCGCTTTTAAGAAACTCCCACCCCTCCTGAACCCCCTTCCTCCTAAGTATCTCTGACCATAGGATTTTACCCAGCATAGTTCTAAGCTTATCAAAGTTTCCCTTTCTGAAGTCCAACCTATAAGTCTGACTATGTATAGCTTTTCCCTTCCTTAAGACTGTAAATTCTAAAATCACATGATCACTACTGTCCAGGGTACCCACTATTTCCACTTCAATCAATTCTTCCTTGTTGGTGAGAATCAAATCCAAGATAGCAGATCCCCTTGTTTCTTTCTTCACTTTCTGGAAAAAGAAGTTGTCAGCAAGACAAGTCAGGAATCTATTTGACTTTTCAGTTTTAGCAAAGTTGGACTTCCAACAGATGTCTGGGTAATTGAAATCTCCCATGATCACTGTATCCCTTCTCTTGGAAAACTTTGCAATCTGCTGTAGAAGTATCTCATCCAAGTCCTCTGCCTGATTGGTGGTTTGATTCCCCACTCCTCCACTTGCAGCTGCTGGAATGGCCTTGGGTCAGCCGTAGCTCTCGCAGGAGTTGTCCTTGAAAGGGCAGCTGCTGTGAGAGCCCTCTCCAGCCCCACCTACCTTATAGGATGTCTGTTGTTTGGCAAGAAGATAAAGGAGATGATTCAGAGAGAAGGGTGGGGTATAAATCTGCAGTCAGTCTTCTTCTTTTCTGATGCTCATTGGGAAAAATGGCATCAGAGGTCTGGAAAGAGAGCACTGCCATGCCAGCGGAGGCTTTTAAAAATTAATTTTTCAGTGACTTGTTGACTATTTTTAAAAAACCAACTTCCTACTGAAAACTCTGCATTTGCCATCTTTCCTCGTTGTGGTCTGTTGTAGCTTTTTTCAAGTTTGGTGTAGTGGTGAAGTGTGCAGACTCTTATCTAGGAGAACCGGGTTTGATTCCCCTCTCCTCCACTTGCAGCTGATGGAATGGCCTTGAGTCAGCCATAGCTCCCATAGACCTTCTTCCCCTGTAGTGGTTAAGTGTGCGGACTCTTATCTGGGAAAACCGGGTTTGATTCCCCACTCCTCCACTTGCAGCTGCTGGAATAGCCTTGGGTCAGCCATAGCTCTGATAGAACTTCTTCCCCTGTAGTGGTTAAGTGTGCGGACTCTTATCTGGGAGAACCGGGTTTGATTCCCCCCTCCTCCACTTGCAGCTGCTGGAATGGCCTTGGGTCAGCCATAGCTCTGATAGACCTTCTTCCCCTGTAGTGGTTAAGTGTGCGGACTCTTATCTGGCAGAACCTGGTTTGATTTCCCACTCCTCCACTTGCAGCTGCTGGAGTGGCCTTGGGTCAGCCATAGCTCTCATAGACCTTCTTCCCCTGTAGTGGTTAAGTGCAAAGACTCTTATCTGGGAGAACCGGGTTTGATTCCCCACTCCTCCCCTTGCAGCTGCTGGAATGGCCTTGGGTCAGCCATAGCTCTCATAGACCTTCTTCCCCTGTAGTGGGTAAGTGCACAGACTCTTATCTGGGAGAACCGGGTTTGATTCTCCACTCCTTCACTTGCACCTGCTGGCATGGCCTTGGGTCAGCCATAGCTCTCATAGACCTTCTTCCCCTGTAGTGGTTAAGTGCAAAGTCTCTTATCTGGGACAACCGGGTTTGATTCCCCACTCCTCCACTTGCAGCTGCTGGAATGGCCTTAGGTCAGCCATAGCTCTCATAGACCTTCTTCCCCTGTAGTGGTTAAGTGTGCGGACTCTTATCTGGCAGAACCTGGTTTGATTCTTCACTCCTCCACTTGCACCTGCTGGCATGGCCTTGGGTCAGCCATAGCTCTCATAGACCTTCTTCCCCTGTAGTGGTTAAGTGTGCGGACTCTTATCTGGCAGAACCTGGTTTGATTCCCCACTCCTCCACTTGCAGCTGCTGGAATGGCCTTGGGTCAGCCATAGCTCTCATAGACCTTCTTCCCCTGTAGTGGTTAAGTGTGCGGACTCTTATCTGGCAGAACCTGGTTTGATTCTTCACTCCTCCACTTGCACCTGCTGGAATGGCCTTGGGTCAGCCATAGCTCTCATAGACCTTCTTCCCCTGTAGTGGTTAAGTGTGCGGACTCTTATCTGGCAGAACCTGGTTTGATTCTTCACTCCTCCACTTGCACCTGCTGGAATGGCCATGGGTCAGCCAGAGCTCTCTCAGGGGTTGTCCTTGAAAGGGCAGCTGCTGTGAGAGCCCTCTCAGCCCCACCCACCTCACAGGGTGTCTGTTGTGGGGGAACAAGATAAAGGAGATTGTGAGCCATTCTGAGAATCTGAGATTCGAAGTGGTGGGTGGGTTATAAATCCCATATAAAAAATGGTATGGCTTTGGAAGTTTTCATTTGTAGAGAATTGACCCTGGCCCTGCATGCCCTGCCCCTCCAATCTTTGCAAATGTAGACACACTTAAAAAAAAAAAATCTCTGGGGTTTATCTCCAGTGGTGATTGACTGGAAATGCCCTGATAATTCCTTGCAAGGATCCCATTGGAAGGGAGAAGTGCTGTTGCTCAGGAAACCAGGAAAAAAAAAAAAAAACTGCTGCAATGGTAAGCATCAGAACATTAAAAAAAAAAAAAAAAAAACGCTTCAGATTGTGAGGGGAGGGGTTTATGTAATGCCTATGAATTCCGGATTTGTGTCACTGTTGTGGAAAATCAATCCAAAACCAGTTATTTTTCGTGGATAGTTTTGGCTTGGGAATTTTGCAATCCAGCCCTTAACAGCTGCGTTCAGTTTCTCCCTTAGTGCTTTGGCTGGCAGAAATGCACAGCAGCAATGAGTCTTCCGCATTTTCCCCTAGTTCATAGTATCATAGAGTTGGAAGGGACCTCCAGGGTCATCTAGCCCAACCCCATTCTCCGTTCTCATCCTCCAAAAGCTACTGTTCCATACCCATGTGCCACTAAAGGTAAAGGTAAAGGTAGTCCCCTGTGCAAGCACCAGTCGTTTTCGACTCTGGGGTGATGTTGCTTTCATAACATTTTCACGGCAGACTTTTTATGGGGTGGTTTGCCATTGCCTTCCCTAGTCATCTACACTTCCCCCCCCCAGCAAACTGAGTACTCATTTTACCGACCTCAGAAGGATGGAAGGCTGAGTCAACCTGGAGCCGGCTACCTAAACCAGCTTCTGCTAGGATCGAACAGGTTGTGAGCAGAGGGCTCCGACTGCAGTACTGCAGCTTTACCACTGTGCGCCATGGGGTTCTTCCATGTACCACTAGTTGCAATAAATCACCAATTAAATATCCGTCAGCTCCCCAGCAGTTCAATGACCAGAGACAGTCCGTTGCAAGAATAACTGTTTATTGTTACATGACAGGTCAGGGCAAGACGGCCTTTGCGAAAAAACTAATTTTGGAGGGCGTTCTGCCCCTTCTTATAGATCAGGCTTGGATCATTACCCATTTAAAGGAAAGTGAGCAGTCCCTCCCCCAAGAGTTCTTCCCAAGCAGAGTTCTTTCCAAGCCCCTTGCAGGTGCGAGCTTAATCAGCAAGGCAGCCTTGGTCGTTCCTACCACCAGGCAGAAAGGAAAGGAATGTTTCACTTGTTACCCAGAGATAGCGGCGGTGCAAAGCAGAGGCACTGAAAAATGAAAGCACTCCCTGTTAATGGCAAGAGTCCTCCTGACATAATCAATGTAACATTAGAACGATATGAGTTTTAGGAATATGCCATAGTGCTACATTTGCCCTTGCATCCCAGAATGAAGGCACAAGATACAAAAATGTAAGTTAAACTCGGTTTTATTTATGGCTGACCTGCATTGCTATGTACAGCTTCCTTCCACTTACAGTAAGTTAAGCACAGGCAGCCTGTGCTGGGTACCGGCATTTGGGCAACTCTTGTTCCAAACTTAACCGCTGCTGCCACTAGCTTGATTTAGCAGCACCTGCACCGAAAACTCTCCTGAGAGATGTCAAAGCCTCATTCTTATACCAACATGTTAGTCAAGCAATTAGGAAAAGGAAAGGAAAGGTCCCCTGTGCAAGCACCAGTCGTTTCCGACTCTGGGGTGATGTTGCTTTCGCAACGTTTTCACGGCAGACTTTTTACAGGGTGGTTTGCTGTTGCCTTCCCCAGTCATCTACGCTTCCCCCCACCCCCAACAAGCTGGGTACTCATTTCACCAACCTCAGAAGGATGGAAGGCTGAGTCAACCTCGAGCCAGCTACCTGAAAACCCAGCTCCCACCGGGGATCGTGAGCAGAGCTTAGGAGTGCAGTACTGCAGCTTTAACACTCTGCGCCACGGTGTGGCTAATGCTGCCCTTGCCAAAAATTGGCTTGGGAAAGCTCCAGTCATTCACTGATGCCAATCAGGGCTTTTTTTTGTAGCAGGAACTCCTTCGCATATTATGCCACACCCCTGATGTAGCCAATCCTCCAAGAGCTGACAGGGCTCCTCTTACAGGACCAACAGAAAAGGGCAACTAGAATGATTAAAGATTTGGAACACTTTCCCTATGAAGAAAGGTTAAAACGTTTGGGGCTCTTTAGCTTGGAGAAACATCGACTGCTGGGTGACATGATAGAGGTTTACAAGACTATGCATGGAATGGAGAAAGTAGAGAAAGAAGTACTTTTCTCCCTTTCTCACAATACACGAACTCATGGGCATTTGATGAAATTGCTGAGCAGTCAGGTTAAAACGGATAAAAGGAAGTACTTCTTCACCCAAAGGGTGATTAACGTGGAATTCACTGCCACAGGAGGTGGTGGCGGCTACAAGCACAGCCAACTTTAAGAGGGGACTGGATAAAAATATGGAGCAGAGGTCCATCTGTGGCTATTAGCCACTGTGTGTGTGTGTGTGTGTGTGTATTTTGGCCACTCTGTGATACAGAGTGTTGGACTGGATGGACCATTGGCCTGATCCAACATGGCTTCTCTTATGTTCTTATGTTAACTGTAAACTCTTGGAGGACTGGCTCCATCAGGGATGTAGGGTCCAATATGCAAAGGAGTTTCTACAACAGAAAAAGCCCTGATGCCAGCTATGTAGGCCACAGATATCCAAGCAGCCTCCATCGTTCCTGCCATTCCTAGTTACAGCCTAATCCCATTTTCCTGCCAATATCAGCCCAAGTCCAGAAAAGAATGTAGAATTGGCAAAGAACAAAAACAACTTCCTTCAGTGTCCAGCTACACAAAACCTCCGAGCTCCTTGCTTGGCCACTAAGAGTGACCAGGTAGTCCCGAATTCTTCTTCTGGTATGGGCAGGTAGGTCAGAAGCTGGGGTGAAAAGTCTGCAGACAGGAAGCTCTGTGAGCAGGCCTTTTTTTTGGAGCAGGAACGCACAGGAACACAGTTCCGGCTGGCTCGGTGCCATGGGTGTGACCTAATATGAAAATGAGCTCCTGGTGGACTTTTTCTTCCCAAAAGCCCTATGTTAAACAATGGTGATGTCAGGGGGTGTGGCCTAATAGGCAAATGAGTCCCTGCTGGACTTTTTCCTACCAAAAAACCCCAAAAACCCTTGCCTGTGAGCATACCTATTTGGAAATCTTAACAAAAAATGTTAAACGCAAAGAGAAGTTGTCCCAGCCTCGTGTCCTACTGGGCGTGATCCTCATGCTTCATTTCGGCATGGGGCTAGAGCCAAATACTGAAAAGCAAGCTCATTTAATTCCCACAATGCAGTGCAAGAGCCATTTTTTCCACAACACCTCCTGACCATCCCTGGCCCTAAGGATGCCCAGCTCACCTCAACCTTTTCAACCCTGGTCCCTTCCTGGTGGAATCAGCTCCCTGTGGAGATCTGGGCCCTACATGGACTACTACCATTTCATAGGGCCTGCAAGACGGAGCTGTTCCGCTGGGTTTACGGTTGAGGCAGCTGGAGTCGTATTATTCCATCATTTGGCCTCCCTTGTGGGTAAACCGTGCCCTTTTGGTGACATTGTACCTTATCACAACGCTATCACCATCACTTAAATGTGGGTTTATAACTGGCTACTTGACATGCTGTGCCTTTTTTTTTTGCCAATGGTGCATTTTATTTATTGGTTATTGGTTTTACTGTTTAATTTTAATGTGGTATTTTAACTCTGTTTTATAGCCTTGTACTGTTACTATTATATGTTCCGATCCACCTCGAGCCCGGTTACGAGAGAAGGTGGAATAGAAGCCCACAAAATAAAATAAAATACCTTAAGACCACCAAGATTTTTTAAGTCTCAGAGTCAAAGCTGCCCTTTATCAGATACTCTGTGCTGGAGGGAGCTTTGCTTCTCAAAAGCTTAGGATCCCTCAGATTTTGTTGGTCTTTGGGGTACTACTGGACTGAAATCTAGCTGGCCAGCCAAAGAGGTTCTTCTTTCTTCCTTAAAAGGTTTTTCCTCCCTCCAACTGAAGAGCTAAGAGTTGGAGGAAGGATCCTAAAGTTGGAGAAAGGCTTCCAATTTTGTTCTGTGGAGTGGGAGGCGGTGGCTATAAACACAGGCATTGGAGTAGAGGTCCATCAGTTCAAGGGATTGGAGTAGAGGTCCATCAGTGGCTATTAGCCACAAGGTATAGATGGAACACTGTGTCTGGGGTAATGATGCTCTATAGTCTTAGTGCCTGGTGGGAGGGCAACAGTGAGAAGGCTTCTGGAGTTCTAGCCACACTGGTGGACCTCCAGATGGCACCTGGGTTTTAGTCACTGTGTGACATAAGAACATAAGAGAAGCCATGTTGGATCAGGTCAGTGGCCCATCCAGTCCAACACTTTGTGTCACACAATCGCCAAAACAACCCCAAGTGCCATCAAGAGGTCCACCAATGGGGCTAGAAGCCCTTCTACTGTGCCCCCCCCCCAAGCACAAGAATACAGAGTATCACTGCCCCAGACAGAGAGTTCCAACAATAAGTTGTGGGTAATAGCCACTGATGGACCTCAGCTCCATATGCTTATCCATTCCCCTCTTGAAGCTATGGTTGTAGCTGCCACTACCTCCTGTGGCAGTGAATTCCAAATGTTAATCAACCTTTGGGTGAAGAAGTACTTTTTTATCAACTGCTCAGCAATTTCAGTGGTGTGGGGCCATTGGTCTGATCCAACATGGCTTCTCTTATGTTCTTATGTCACACAGTGGCTAAAACCCAGGTGCCATCAGGAGGTCCACCAGTGTGGCCAGAACTCCAGAAGCCTTCTCACTGTTGCCAAGCACCAAGACTATAGAGCATCACTTCCCCAGACACAGTGTTCCATCTATACCTTGTGGCTAATAGTCACTGATGGACCTCTACTCCAATCCCTTGAAGCTGCCTGTGCTTATAGCCACCACTTCCAACTCCACAGAACAAAGTTTGACTTAGAGTGTTGGATTAGATGGGCCACTGGTCCGATCCAACATGGCTTCTCCTATGTTCTTATGGGACAACAGAGTGTTGGACTGGATGGGCCACTGGTCTGATCCAACATGGTTTCTCTTATGTTCTTATGTGATACAGAGTGTTGGACTGGATGGGCCACTGGCCTGATCCAACATGGCTTCTCTTATGTTCTTATGTGACACAGAGTGTTGGACTGGATGGGCCACTGGCCTGATCCAACATGGCTTCTCTTATGTTCTTATGTGACACAGAGTGTTGGATTAGATGGGCCATTGGCCCGATCCAACATGGCTTCTCCTATGTTCTGGCTCTGCCGGTGGACCTCCTGAAGGCACCTGGCTTTTAGCCACTGTGTGACATAGATTGTTGGACTAGATGGGCCATTGGCCTGATTCAACATGCCTTCTGTTACATTGTTGTGTTTTTATGGGGTAGGATCCACCCTAGTGTATTCTCCTTTACTCAAATGTCATGTGTGTAAGCTACTATCTAATCAGTTGTTGTTGGGGGGTTTTAAAATCAATTTGATGGCACAGAACAATGTTGTGCACCACTGTGAATCTCCATTACATTCGCAAAATTGGAAGTATTGGGTCTGATTGAGGGATTTTAACCAGGAGTTCTAATTGCTCCGTACAGCTTTATTCCTCTTCAAACATTCTCTGAAGGATAAGCTTCATGCCCCCCCTGGGCTGTTTCTTCTTCCTTCTCCCAACGAGGAAATAAATCAGCGGATTAACACTGCTGTTGAGCGAGGCACATAACAATCCGTACCGCATAGAAGTGGAAAGAGGTTCTTGGGTCAAACTAGAGAGCAAATAAATGGCATTCAGCGGGAAAGCAAAGATGAGGAAAAAGAGGAGAGTGACAAAGATGGCCGTTAAAAGCTTCCCTCGCCGCCGCTGTTGTGGTTTTAGAAATATTTTGAAGAACAGGGTCAGAGCGGAGATGATCATGAATGGGACGCAAAGCAGGGCATTGACAAAAAACTGGAAGAACATGAGGCGCTCATTCCTTTCCGGGTTTCTAATCTGGAGAATCAGAAAGTGAATGGCATTAAGCAGGAAGACGAGGACCCAGATGACGGCACACACCGTGGTGGACAAGTGAGCCGGTCGGTGGACTTGATGCCACAATGGGAAGAGGACACACACACAACGGTCAATGCTGATGGCGGTTAGCAGAAACTGGCCAGTGCTGTACATGAATATAATGAGCTCCTCGTAGATGGGCGTTGAAGTGAAATTTCCCACAGCAAAAAATATCACCATCGAGAAGAGGACTCCGATGTCAGCCACAGCCAAGTTCAGGATGTAGATGGTGAAAGAATTCCTCTTGATGCGGAAGCCGAGAAGCCAGATGACAATGACATTCCCCAGAAATCCAAAAACATTGACAAAAATAAGAAAGACGAAGAAAATCCTTTGTTCAACGTACTCATAAATTTGAGTGTAATACAACTCATCATCTTCTTGCCCTACAGTCATTGGGGTGTGATTGGTCAGGCTGAAATTGGTCGCCATGCTTTGTATCTGCTGTTAGAAGTCTCTTCTGCCTATGGAGGCGCTCCTGCTAGGATAAAAGACACAGAGTGAGGGGAAGTCAGTTCCTGCAGCAAAGATGAATTAATGATGCAGCCAGGAATCAACTCTGCATTGGCCTGGTCCATGTTATCATTTTGAAAACCCATTACCCACACGGGGAACTTTCGACGGAATGACTAATGATGTTTTTTTTTAAGAAAATTCCATGGAAGGCTAATCAAACAATGAACATATGAAGCTGCCTTATACTGAATCAGACCCTCGGTCCATCAAAGTCAGTATTGTCTACTCAGACTGGCAGCGGCTCTCCAGGGTCTCAAGCTGAGGTTTTTCACACCTATTTGCCTGGACCCTTTTTAGTTGGAGATGCCGGGGATTGAACATGGGACCTTCTGCTTACCAAGCAGATGCTCTGCCACTGAGCCACTGTCCCTCCCCTAATAATAATAATAATAATAGATATTAGTCTAATAAAAAAGATACACTATACCTGGAGACATACTGGAGAGCCAGTTTGGTGTAGTGGTTAAGTGTGCGGACTCTTATCTGGGAGACTTGGGTTTGATTCACCGTAGCTGCTCCTCCGAGATGGGCGGACTCTTATCTGGGAGAACCTGGTTTGATTCCCCACTCCTCCGCTTCCACCTGCTGGAATGGCCTTGGGTCAGCCATAGCTCTGGCAGAGGTTGTCATTGAAAGAGCAGCTGCTGTGAGAGCCCTCTCTAGCCCCACCCACCTCACAGGGTGTCTGTTGTGGGGGAGGAAGGTAAAGGAGATTGTAAGCCGCTCTGAGACTCTTCGGAGTGGAGGGCGGGATATAAATCCAATATCTTATCTTTTTTATCAATTCCCCACTCCTCCACTTGCACCTGCTAGCATGGCCTTGGGTCAGCCATGGCTCTGGCAGAGGTTGTCCTTGAAAGGGCAGCTGCTGTGAGAGCCCTCTCCAGCCCCACCCACCTCACAGGGTGTCTGTTGTGGGGGAGGAAGGTAAAGGAGATTGTGAGCCGCTCTGAGACTCTTCGGAGTGGAGGGCGGGATATAAATCCAATATCTTCATCTACCTCACAGGGTGTCTGTTGTGGGGGAGGAAGGGAAAGGAGATTGAGCCGCTCTGAGACTCTTTGGAGTGGAGGGCGGGATATAAATCCAATATCTTCATCTACTTCACAGGGTGTCTGTTGTTGGGGGGCGGGAAGGAAAAGGAGATTGTGAGCCGCTCTGAGACTCTTCGGAGTGGAGGGCGGGATATAAATCCAATATCTTCATCTACCTCACAGGGTGTCTGTTGTGAGGGAGGAAGGTAAAGGAGATTGTGAGCCGCTCTGAGACTCTTCGGAGTGGAGGGCGGGATATAAACCCAATATCTTCATCTACCTCACAGGGTGTCTGTTGTGAGGGAGGAAGGTAAAGGAGATTGTGAGCCGCTCTGAGACTCTTCGGAGTGGAGGGCGGGATATAAACCCAATATCTTCATCTACCTCACAGGGTGTCTGTTGTGAGGGAGGAAGGTAAAGGAGATTGTGAGCCGCTCTGAGACTCTTCGGAGTGGAGGGCGGGATATAAATCCAATATCTTCATCTACCTCACAGGGTGTCTGTCGTGAGGGAGGAAGGTAAAGGAGATTGTGAGCTGCCCTGAGACTCTTCGGAGTGGAGGGCGGGTTATCTTCATCTACCTCACAGGGTGTCTGTAGTGGGGGAGGAAGGTAAAGGAGATTGTGAGCCGCTCTGAGACTCTTCGGAGTGGAGGGCGGGATATAAATCCAATATCTTCATCTACCTCACAGGGTGTCTGTCGTGAGGGAGGAAGGTAAAGGAGATTGTGAGCTGCCCTGAGACTCTTCGGAGTGGAGGGCGGGTTATCTTCATCTACCTCACAGGGTGTCTGTTGTGGGGGAGGAAGGTAAAGGAGATTGTGAGCCGCTCTGAGACTCTTCGGAGTGGAGGGCGGGATATAAATCCAATATCTTCTTCTTCTTCATCATCTTCTTCGTCTTCTACTCAATTTCATTAAAATGCTTCATTCTAAACTGTCAGCTGTCTTGTTAGTGGCATGTCCCTTGCGTTTTTTTTTTTTTTTAAATGGACCACAACAGACTCCTGTAGTGCAAAATGAGCTGTCATTTGGGTGTAGGGATGCCAATCCCTAGGTGGGGGCAGGGGATCCCCTGGTTGGGAGGCCCTCTTCCCACTTCAGGGTCATCACAAAGTGTGTGAGGGAGGGAATTGTCTGTGAGGCATTCCATTATTCCCTATGGAGACTGATTCTCACGAGATATAATGGAGAATTGATCTGTTGGCATCTGGGGCTCTGGGAGGTGTTTTTTGAGATAGCGGCACTAAATTCACAGCATAGCATCCAGTGCCACTCCCCAAAGCACCCTCCTAGTTTCAAAAAGTTTGGACCAGGGGGTCCAATTCTATGAGCCCCTAAAGCAGGTGCCCCTATCCTTCCAAATGGAGGGGAGGCATTTAAAAGGTGTGCGGTCCTTTTAAAAGTGATGGCCAGAACTCCCTTTTGGAGTTCAATGATGCTTGTCACAACCTCGCTCCTGGCTCCACCCCCAAAGTCTCTTGGCTCCACCCACAAAGCCCCCAGATATTTCTTGAATTGGACTTGGCAACACTATTTGGGGGCAATTTGAAGCCACTCTGATCCCCAAAACTACCTATCTATTGGAAAAGCTGGTCCCACATTTGTTCAGTTGTTTCTTATTCTTGTTCAAGGTATAAACTTTCCTGCACAGGCATATTTCTTCAGCACCTACAGGTGCCGCTGGTCTCAAACTTTGTCCTGCTGCTTTCGACCAACATGCCTACCCACCCGAACCTATGTGGAAAGGAAACTAAGTTTGAGTCTATCTCGGCAGTGCAATCAGCTGCCTAGGAAATGGTGAGCTCTCCCACACTGGCTATCTTAGACCAGCAACTGGACAAACCCTTGAAAGGGACATTTTAGACTGATCCTGCATTGAGCAAGAGGCTGGCCTAGAGGTCTGTATGGCCCCTTCCGACTCCACGATTTTCTGATTCTAAGATTTAATGGGCATTTTGTCCTGTTTAAGTTGCAGTGGCATGATTCATATGGTCTTCTGGTGATCTAGAATTGCCAAGTCCTCTTCGTCTCGGAGCGGGGGACTTTTGTATGTGCGCAAAGCAAGCGCATGATGCAATGATGTCACCCGAAAGTGACATCAATCTGCTGGTGATGCCACGTGCGGCTGCTCTAGGCATTTCTGGGGAAACTCTATGATTTTCCTGGATGCTGTAGCCATTTGAAGAAGAAGATATTGGATTTATATCCCGCCCTCCACTCCGAAGAGTCTCAGAGCGGCTCACAATCTCCTTTACCTTCCTCCCCCACAACAGACACCCTGTGAGGTGGGTGGGGCTGGAGAGGGCTCTCACAGCAGCTGCCCTTTCAAGGACAACCTCTGCCAGAGCTATGGCTGACCCAAGGCCATGCTAGCAGGTGCAAGTGGAGGAGTGGGGAATCAAACCCGGTTCTCCCAGATAAGAGTCTGCATGCTTAACCACTATACCAAACTGGTACCATAGAATTTTCCTTCCCAAATGGCTAGAATGTCCAGGAAAATGGTGGCGTTTTTCTGGAAACGCTTAGAGCAGCAACTGTGCACCGTCGCCTGTGCGATGACATCACTTCTGGGTGATGTCATCATGCCGGCGACATATGGGGAGTTTCCCCCTGCTGGTCCAATGTGGACCGGCAGGTTGGGAGCCTCCCAGGCGGTGATCTGACTGCCATGAGCACTGGAAATCTCTGGGTAGGTGATTGACCATTGGAGACACTGTTGCTGCTCAGAAGTCTGAAACTGGAGGAAGATAAAAGAGGTCAAGGGATAGTAGAAGGGAATAACCAGAGCAGATCCTGGTGGGCATGTTGAGGTTTCACATAGGGTTGCCAACCTCCAGACAGGCTAAGCAATACAGGAGAATCACGGACAGGAGAAAAAACATACTCCACAATACCACGATTAAACAAAATTGCCATGTTTTTGCAAATTATTATATACTATTTATAAAGCTTGAATCTTCTCGCATCTCACAATTTATGTTCCTAATCAAAAACCACACAAAAGTGCCACAATTATTAAATAAAGCAGGAGTCAAGTTTCACCTTTAAGACCAACCAAGTTTTATTGAAAACCTAAGCTTTTGTACGCTCTTTAAGCACACTTCATCAGATGAGGGGATCAGGTATTGTTTCCTGATCCCCTTGTCTGATGAAGTGTGCTTGGAGAGCACACGAAAGCTTACGTTCTCAATAAAATTTGGTTGGCCTTAAAGGTGCCACTTGATTCCTGCTTTGTTCAACTGCTTCAGACCAACATGGCTGCCCTCTTACAATTATTAAATGTTCAGTGTCCCAAAAAATTCTCTTAAAGTCCAAACTCCATACTTGAAAGACCAAAGCTGCTTGGACAAAAGTACTTGTAACCCCATAACTTCCATTTTTATTGGGTAGAGAGACTCCTTGTGCCCCTTCCAATGGAGACGCCACCTTCAGTAGAACTCCATTTCCAAAAAAACTTAAGAAGAAGAAGATATTGGATTTATATCCCACCCTCCACTCCGAAGAGCCTCAGAGCGGCTCACAATCTCCTTTACCTTCCTCCTCCACAACAAACACCCTGTGAGGTGGGTGGGGCTGGAGAGGGCTCTCACAGCAGCTGCCCTTTCAAGGACAATCTCTGCCAGAGCTATGGCTGACCCAAGGCCATTCCAGCAGCTGCAAGTGGAGGAGTGGGGAATCAAATTCGGTTCTCCCAGATAAGAGTCCGCACACTTAACCACTACACCAAACTGGCTCTCCATAAAACATGCTTAAAATGATAGCACTGATTGGTCTTAAAGGTGCTTTCTTTGTAGGAAGGAAGAGAGATGGAGAAGGAAGCAGATGACAGCCAGCTGATCAGCCTGATCCAGCCCCCAAACTTCATATTTGACGCCCCTGTTCTCAAGCTTCAGGCTAAACCAAGGTTGAGTCCAGTGGCACCTGTAAGACCAACAACGTTTTAATCAAACTCTAAGGGCGTTTTCACACTGACCTTAATCGGCAGCGACGCCCCTCTTCACCGCGCAGGATCTGCGCGGATTTCGCACCAATTGCTGCGGAGCACCAGGAAGAGCCGCAAAGTCCCGCGGCTTTTGAGGTGCAAATGTAAACCGCCAAAACCAGTTTACATTTGCGCCACAAAAGCCGTGGGACTTTGCGGCTCTTCCGGGTGCTCCGCAGCAATTGGTGCGAAATCCGCGCAGATCCTGCGCGGTGAAGAGGGGCGTCGCTGCCGATTAAGGTCAGTGCAAAAACGCCCAATGCTTTCATGTGCAAGCACGCTGGATTCAAACTATGTTTTGCTGCTTCAGACCAACGAGGCTAGCTACCTGAAGCTGCAGGCCAGATGTTCGAATTGATGGCATCACAACATTGTTTGGGCGTGTGGTTGTCGTTCCATCCTGGTGTCTCTCTCCTCCTTGAAAACCCTCTGGAGGATCGCCTTCATTCTCTCCTGAAAGGTGCCGCCGTTCTGTCTCCCAGCCAAGAAATAAATCAGTGGATTGATACTACTCTTTAGAGAGGTCCATAAGCCAACGTATATTGCGATATCGTCGGCAAACATGAAAAAAGAGACATACATCAGAATAACAAACAAGAGGAAGGAGAGAAGAACAAGCAAGATCGCTTTCAAAAGATTCCCACACCGACACCTTGGCGATTTCAAGCAGACTTTGATGAGCAGGGTCAGAGTGGAGATGATCACAAGTAAGACACAAATCAAATTCGTCAGAATGTGACCCAAAAGTAGTATAGTTTCGTAATCATCTGGTAACAAGTCCATTAATAACAAAAAAGAGGGCACTCCAACGAGGGCAAAAGAGAGAGCCCATGCGAAGGCGCACACGGTGGTGGACAATGCTGGTGACCGGTGGCGTCGGTACCAATTTGGGAAGAAGACAGACACCCATCTGTCAATGCTAATGGCTGTCAGGAGAAGCGGACAACTGCTGTACGTCGATAGGAAGAGACTAATCAAAAGGCTTCCAAGACCGGCAGGACATTCAAGATAGTCACCGAAAGATGGTGGGTTGAAACATAGATCTACTGGAAGCAGAAATGCGAGGGATCCAAAGTCAGCCACGGCCAAGTTCAGGATGTAGATGGCCAAAGGTTTTCTTTGAATATGGAAGCTAAGAAGCCTGATGAGATTCCCATTCCCCACCAGTCCAATTAGGGAGAAGAGAATAATGAAGACAGAAAGGATAACTCGATCGCCAATGAAACTGTATCGTAGCAGATCTTTTTCAGTAGCACTAAAGAACAAGGTCTTAAGGTCGAACCCATCCGCCACGGTCATCTTCAGCTTGTGTGTGTGCGTGGGGGGGGGGGGTAATTTCTGCGGGTCCTGGGCCGCCACTCCTGCGAGGACAAAAGAGGCAGTGGAGGAGGATTCAGTTCTTGCGGTGGAGCCGAACTAACAGTGTAGCTCCAAAAATGTCTACCTGGTAGGGTTGTCAGTGAGGGGTCCCCTGCCCCCAAGCTCCACCACCCTGCCGCTGATCAGCTGGGAAATTACTCAGGAAAAGAATGAGGCCCAGGTGATGTTGTAGCAACATGTCTACATCACTTCAGTCCAGGGCCGTAGCCAGGATTTTAAAAGTCAGGGGGCTTTTTCAAAAGTTGCGGGGGGCACCCTTTCCCATCCACTGCGGGCCTTGCCGCTTCTCAGAAGCTTTCTGGGGTAGGGGCCAAAACTGGAGGCGCTGGAAGCGGCTAAGTCAAGGGAGCCGACCTTAAAACTTGGGAGTCGAGAAGAGACTGCACCTTGCGTGCAAGCAGGGGGGTTCCTTCCATCTCCATCTCTCTCTCTCTCTCTCCCCTTTTTAGCCAGCAGCACCATCCATCCCCCTCTCCCCAGCCCATTCCACACAGCTCCCTCTGCCTCCCACTCCTCTGCCTCCCTCCTTTCCACCTGCTGTGTTTGCTGCTCCAGTGCACGGTGCCCTGCTCTGCTCTCCCTGCTCCGGCTGTCACTCACGACAAAAACAATGGCTGCACCCTGGAGGGCCCCCTGGGAGTCAGGGGGCCCAACCTTGAAGCCAGGGGGCAGTGCCTCCACAGGCCCCCCTGTGGCTACAGTCAGTTTGGTGTAGTGGTTAAGTGTATAGACTCTTATCTGGGAGAACCGGGTTTGATTCCCCACTCCTCCACTTGCACCTGCTAGAATGGCCTTGGGTCAGCCATAGCTCTCATAGACCTTCTTCCCCTGTAGTGGTTAAGTGTGTGGACTCTTATCTGGGAGAACTGGGTTGGATTCCCCACTCCTCCACTTGCACCTGCTGGAACGGCCTTGGGTCAGCCATAGCTCTCATAGACCTTCTTCCCCTGTAGTGGTTAAGTGTGCAGACTCTTATCTGGGAGAACCGGGTTTGATTCCCCACTCCTCCACTGGCACCTGCTGGAATGGCCTTGGGTCAGCCATAGCTCTCATAGACCTTCTTCCCCTGTAGTGGTTAAGTGTGCAGACTCTTATCTGGGAGAACTGGGTTTGATTCCCCACTCCTCCACTTGCAGGTGCTAGAGTGGCCTTGAGTCAGCCATAGCTCTCATAGACCTTCTTCTCCTGTAGTGGTTAAGTGCATGGACTCTTATCTGGGAGACTCGGGTTTGATTCCCCACTCCTCCACTTGCAGCTGCTGGAATGGCCTTGAGTAAGCCATAGCTCTGGCAAAGTTGTCCTTAAAAGGGCAGGTTTTATGAGATCTCTCAGCCCCCTCCTATCTCTCTCTTAGTCCCCTCCTAACTTCCTGACCGTTAGATCAATTCCTCAGTGGAACAGGCTTCTTCGGGAGGTGGTGGGCTCTCCTTCCTTGGAGGTCTTGAAACAGAGGCTAGATGGCCATCTGACAGCAATGAAGATCCTGTGACTTTAGGGGGAGGTGTTTGTGAGTTTCCTGCATTGTGCAGGGGGTTGGACTAGATGACCCTGGAGGTCCCTTCCAACTCTATGTTTCTATGATTCTAGGGTGTCTGTTGTGGGGGAGGAAGATAAAGGGGATTGTAAACTGCTCTGAGATTCAGAGGGAAGAGCTATAAATCTACAGTCTTCTTCTTCTTCCATGACCCAGAAGTGACATCATCACATGAGCAGTGATGGCAGGGCCAGCGTGTGAGAGTTGACGAACTAGGCAGTGGCCTAGGGCGCCGGCTTCCACAGGGCACCACCACCGCCATCCTCCCTCCCTCCCTGTGGCGCTGGACCCAGTGCTGCACTCCGTCCCCCCCCCCCAAAAAAAACTAGGCTGGTCCTTACCAGGCTCAATGGCTGTGCGTGGCTTCTAAGCGTTTGAAGCTGGGGACTCATTTGACCAACCTCGGAAGGACGGAAGGCTGAGTCAACCTCGAGCCAGCTATCTGAAAACCCAGCTTCTGCCCGGGATCGAACTCAGGTTGTGAGCAGAGCTTAGGACTGCAGTACTGCAGCTTTAACACTCTGCGCCACGGGGCTCCGAGCGGGGTATAAAGCCAACTCTTCTTTTTATAGCGATACATCTCTAAATCGTAGCAATCACTACAACAACCAAAACACCATATTTAAATATAGTAGGTCTACAGGATATATTTACATGCAGGGAAACATCACGGGCTTAAAAAGGAAAGCACACTTTAAAAAAACAAACAAAGATAAATTGGTTTTTTTCTGTATAGATCTAAAACTTACTGCTCTGGGGTGAGTCGAGTAGAAAGCTGTCCCGGTATCGTGTACCGGCTGGAAAGTGTTGTAGGGAAGTCTAAAAGTCGGCAGGACCAGCGATGTGCCTCGTCAAACTCAATGCAAATGGGATCGGAGATGGAACCCGGTCTTGGTCTTTCCTTAGTCTGTTGCCAGCATCATATGACAAAAACATAAAACTGTTCTCTAATCAGCTGTCCAGATAGCTATCAGTAGATTGATAATGCTGAGGCGCTGGCTGTGTAAAGAGTCTATATACGGAAAAGAAGCCCCCTCTTGAGAACAACAGACTGGGAATCGATCTGGAATGGAAATAAACCTGTTATTCTGTAACAACGTGATTCTTTTTAAAAATGTTATTTTGGTTCATAGGATCATAGAGTTGGAAGGGACCTCCAGGGCCATCTAGTCCAACCCCCTGCACAATGCAGGGAACTCACAAACACCTCCCCCTAAATTCACAGGATCTTCATCTTCATTGTCTGGAGAAGTGTATGTGTGTATATAAAAGTGTATATAGAAGTGTATATATAGAAGTGTGTATATAGAAGTGTATGTGTGTATATAGCCACAGTGTATGTGTGTATATAAAATTTTTTGCCACTGTGTGACACAGAGTGTTGGACTGGATGGGCCGTTGGCCTGATCCAACATGGCTTCTCTTATGTTCTTATGAAGTCCCCAATTTTTCTGCTCTCCGATGACTGAAAATGGCATCTGGAAGTCCCATAGGGCATCAGCAAGAATCAAAAGCAGTAACTTGAATGGCTCCCTTTTAGAATGTCGTGAAGGAAGAAAGCTGATTGGCACGGGACGGCTGTGGCTTTGTGAGAGAACCTTTGCTTTGCATGCAGAAGGTCCCAGGTTCAATCCCCGGCATTCCCAGATAAAAGAACCAGGCAGTCAATGCTCCCTCTAAACTGAGTTAGCGTGAGATGGCTCACAGATTTTTAGCCTTCAGCTCACACATTTTTGTCTTAGCTTAGGAAAAACGGCCCTAGAGCACATTTATGCAGTTTCTGCAGTAATTCACAACTTGAATGCCAGTAGCTCACAACTTTAATACTGATAGCTCACAGAGTGGAATTTTTGCTCACAAGACTCTGCAGCTTAGAGGGAACATTGCAGGCAGTAGGTGATGTGAAAGATGATGTGGGGAGGGACGGTGGCTCAGTTGTAGAGCATCTGCTTGGGAAGCAGAAGGTCCCAGGTTCAATCCCTGGCATCTCCAAAAAAGGGTCCCGGCAAATAGGTGTGAAAAACCTCAGCTGGAGACCCTGGAGAGCCGCTGCCAGTCTGAGAAGACAATATTGACTTTGATGGACCAAGGGTCTGATTCAGTATAAGACAGCTTCATATGTTCATATGTTCAAGATCTCTGCCTGAAACCCTGGAGAGCTGCTACCAGTCAGAGTGGACAATGCTCACCTTGATGGACTGATGGTCTGGTTCAGTATAGGTACTTATAAGCAGTGTTCCCTCAGAGATGAGTTAGCTTGAGCTAGCTCACAGTTTTTAAGCCTCCAGCTCACACATTTTTGTCTTAGCTCAGGAAATGGCCTCAGAGCACAGCAATTTATGTACGACTCGCAACTTGAATCTTGAGAATCTTGAGCGTCCCTTGGACTGCAAGAAGATCCAATCAGTCAGTCCTAAGGGGAATCAACCTAGACTGTTCCCTGGAAGGTCAGATGCTGAAGCTGAAGCTCAAAAACTTTGGCCACCCAATGAGAAAGGAGCACTCCCTGGAGAAGACTCTTGAGAGTCCCTTGGACTGCAAGAAGATCCAATCAGTCAGTCTTAAGGGAAATCAACCCAGACTGTTCCCTGGAAGGTCAGATGCTGAAGCTGAAGCTCAAATACTTTGGCAACCCAATGAGAAGGGAGCACTCCCTGGAGAAGATCCTGATGCTGGGAAAGACAGAAGGCAAAAGAAGAAGGGGACAGCAAAAGATGAGACGGCTGGACAGCGTTACTGATGTAACTAACACGAATTTGAGCAGACTTCGGAGGATGGTGGAAGACAGGAGGGCCTGGCGTGACTTTGTCCCTGGGGTCGCAAAGAGTCAGACTCGACTGTGTGACTGAACCACAACCACACAACTTGAATGCCAGTAGCTCACAACCTAAATACCAGTAGCTCACAAAGTAGAATTTTTGTTCACAAGGCTCTGCAGCTTCAAGGGAACATTGCTTATAAATGCACCATGGTATCCAAAACAGGGACGATCTCATCACGTTTCTTCCGCAATCTCATCTTGATAGAACTTTCGCCGTTATGTGATAAAAACTAGAGGCTGTCTTTACTGGGTAGAGAACAGGAAATGGACAGTAAGACACATGAAGGGAAGTAAGAAGAGAGGCTTTTGTTATCATTTTTATTTAGGTTGGCCAACCTCTGGGAAGGGAATGGAGATCTCCTGAAATTACAACTGACCTCCAGTTTCTCTGGAGAAAATGGCTGCCTTAGTGGATTCTGTGGTATTATACACCAAACCCTACCTTCTCCAGGCTCTGCTCCCAAATCTCCAGGAATCTCCCAACCTGGAGTTGGCAACCTTCGTGTGTTTATTTTATTCATGTATAATCTATAGGGTTGAGGGGAGATAGGGTCAAGATGGCTGAGGACACCCATTTGCTCAGGATGGAAAAAACCCAAATGAAATGTGAGAGGATTTCTTCAGATTTTTCTCCCTCTCCTAAAATGCTAGAACAGGAGGGCCTCTAATGAAGACGACAGGCAGTAGGTTCAGGATGGACAGAAGGAAATACAGCTTTATGCAGAGAGTGAATAAAAATGTGGGATTCGCTGCCAGAAGATGGAGGGATGGCCACAGGAACAAACAGTTTGAAAAGGGGCCTGGAGGCAACATCAGGGGAATGCCTCGTCATCATCTGCTCCCTGGTGTTCACCCTCCAGAGGGACTGGTTGGCCACTGTGTGAGACAGGATGCTGGACTAGGTGCACCACTGGTCTGATCCAGCAGGGTCCTTCTGATGTTCTAATGAAGGCCTTGGCTTCTATGCCCTGTTGTTGGCCTTCCAGAGGAACTGGTTGGCCACTGTGTGAGACAGGATGCTGGACTAGGTGGATCATGGGTCTGATCCAGCAGGGTCCTTCTTATGTTCCAATGAAGGCCTTGGCCTCTATGCCCTGTTGTTGGCCTTCCAGAGGAACTGGTTGGCCACTGTGTGAGACAAGATGCTGGACTAGGTGGACCACTGGTCTGATCCAGCAGAGTCCTTCTGATGTTCTAATGAAGACTTTGGCCTCTATGCCCTGTTGTTGGCCTTCCAGAGAAACTGGTTGGCCACTGTGTGAGACAGGATGCTGGACTAGGTGGACCACTGGTCTGATCCAGCAGGGTCCTTCTGATGTTCTAATGAAGACCTTGGCCTCTATGCCCTGTTGTTGGCTCTTCAGAGGAACTGGTTGGCCACTGTGTGAGGCAGGATGCTGGACTAGGTGGACCACTGGTCTGATCCAGCAGGGTCCTTCTGATGTTCTAATGAAGGTCTTGGCCTCTGTGTCCAGACCCGGCACTAGGGTTTCCTGTGCCCCAGACCAAACCCTGCTCCTCTGCCCCCCCCAAAATATATATATTTGCGCGTGCTTTGCGTGCAAGGGGAGGGACGGTAGCTCAGTGGTAGAGCATCTGCTTGGGAAGCAGAAGGTCCCAGGTTCAATCCCTGGCATCTCCAAAAAAGGGTCCAGGCAAATAGGTGTGAAAAACCTCAGCTTGAGACCCTGGAGAGCCGCTGCCAGTCTGAGAAGACAATACTGACTTTGATGGACCAAGGGTCTGATTCGGTGTAAGGCAGCTTCATATGTTCATATGTTCATGTACCAATGATGTCATTGGTTTAAATTGATAAGTGAATTATGGTTTTATATGTTTTATGGAATTGATTGTTTTTATGATATTGTAAGCCGCCCTGAGTCCGCTTGCGGAGAGGGCGGGATATAAATGTAAAGTAATAAATAATAAATAAATAAATGTCATACCCCCCAAATTTGCCAAGGTCTCCCGAGAGCCTCGGCAAGTCTTGGTGAAGTCCAGAAGGCAGCGTGCACACTCAGAGCCTGACCCTGAGTGTGCGCGCTGCCAAGGCCCCCCACTTTGCCAAGGTCTTCTGAACCTCAGGAGGCTTTGGTGAAGTCTGGAAGGCAGCACACGCTTGCTCAGAGCCCGACTTTGAGCGCATGCTGCCACGCTACCAGCACTTTGCTGAGGTCTCCCGAGTCTTGGGAGGCCTTGGCGAAGTCTGGAAGGCAGCGCGTGTGGGAGAGGGGGTGCCTCATGGTGCCCCTAGGCCAGGCAGCACCCTAGGTGGCCACCTACTTGGCCTACTCCCAAGTACTGACACTGTCTCTGCCCTGTTGTTGGCCCTCCAAGGGAACTGGTTGGCCACTGTGTGAGATGGGATGCTGGACTAGATGGTCTGATCCACACTGCTCTTCTTATGGTCTTAATGTAGCTGTGGAGGAACTGACATTGAATGGGTCTCACAAACATCTCTATTTGACATCCTGCAAGGAGAATTACCCCAGCTGGCCTAAGACAATCATAATATTGTGGGTTCCATGCAATGAAGAGGCGAGGTGGTAGTGATCATAGCTCTTTTATTAGGTACAGCATAGTATAGGGCTGCACTCAAAAGACTGGAGAACTGGGCCAACGGTTGCCAACGCAAGGGTTCCCACGCAAGCACATTATTGGACCATTCAAACGCAAGGGTTCCCACGCAAGCACATTATTGGACCATTCAAACCAGCAGGGGGCCTGTGATTGGAGCAGGGCAGCAGGGACTTTGATCCTGCTGCCCATTGTTCCCGAGTCCCCAAGCTCAGTCCTTACGGCTCCAATGAGCCCAGCAAGAACACCCATAGTAGTCTTCACTTTAGTCCGCATACACAACAATAAACATCAATGAAGAAATTGCCTTTCCAACACGAGATCGATGGACTCCATCAAAGAAGCCCGGACTCTCAGTTTGCAGGACCTGAGCAATGGTAGGATGTTTTTTTGGAGGTTAGTAATTCATAGCGCTGCCGGGGGCTTTTTTGTTGTCATTGCAGGAACTCCTTTGCATATTAGGCCACACCTCCCCGATGTAGCCAATCCACCTGGAACTTACAGTAGATCCTATAGGAAAAGCTCTGTAAGCTCTCGGAGGATTGGCTACATCAGGGGGTGTGTGGTTTAATATGCAAAGGAGCTCCTGCTACAATGAAAGCCCTGGCATTGCCATAAGTCAGAAGTATCCACTTTGTCGTAGTCAGCTGACCTCATCACACTAATTTGTGCTACAGGCCAATCAAGGCTGGATCGATGCAGCACACTTTATGTGAAACTGCAGGGAATTTCAATGAAAACTAGCTCCCGTTTTCTCCCCCTTCTTCCTCTAAAACAGGGGTGTCAAACCTGCAGTTTGGGGGCCGAATCAGGCCCCCAGAGGGCTCCTCTCAGGCCCCCGAGCAACTGCCTGTCATCTGCTTCTTTCTCCCTCTCTCTTGCTTCCTTCTGCATAAAGGCTTGCTGTAAAGTATATGTGGTTGGAACAGTGTATTTTCATTTTTGTAACGAATTGTGTAATGAGCGGGATTAGCATATTATTATAAACTGTGATAACGATTGTAATGTGTTTTCACGGATTGTTTCAGGGCTTGCGGTTAACCTCCAGATGAGGCCTGGAGATCTCCTAGAGTTACAACTCACCTCTAGGCTACGGAGATCAATTTCCTGGGAGAAATTGGCTACTTCAGACGGTGGTATTATATACAACCGAAGTTCCTCCCTGGGATCTACTCTCAATTCTCCAGGAATTTCTCAATCTAGAGTTGGCAACCCTACACATGACCATTGAAAAAAGTGAGCTGATATGCACTATTCCCTCAGGCTACACATCAGTACTTTCCCATCCATGCATAAGCATCAAGAAGCAAGTCTGTAAATCTTGCATCCAGTTTCCCAGAAGACATTTATGCAATTCGTTTACAGGCAGAGCTTTAAAAAAAAATTGTAGAAAAAGCCTAACAGGAACTCATTTGCATATTAGGCCACACCCCCTGACATCACCATTCCTTCACACAAGATTTTTTTTTGCCAAAAAAGCCCAGCAAGAATCTATTTGCATATTAGGCCACACCCCCTGACATCACCATTCCTTCACACAATTTTTTTTTGTCAAAAAAGCCCAGCAAGAATCCATTTGCCTATTAGGCCACACCCCCTGACACCACCATTCCTTCACACAAGATTTTTTTTGTCAAAAAAGCCCAGCAAGAATCCATTTGCCTATTAGGCCACACCCCCTGACATCACCATTCCTTCACACAAGATTTTTTTGTCAAAAAAGCCCAGCAAGAATCTATTTGCATATTAGGCCACACCCCCTGACATCACAGTTCCTTCACACAAGATTTTTTTTGTCAAAAAAGCCCAGCAAGAATCTATTTGCATATTAGGCCACACCCCCTGACACCACCAGTCCTTCACACAAGATTTTTTCTTGTCAAAAAAGCCCAGCAAGAATCCATTTGCCTATTAGGCCACACCCCCTGACATCACCATTCCTTCACACAAGATTTTTTTGTCAAAACCCCCCAGCAAGAATCCATTTGCATATTAGGCCACACCCCCTGGATACCCAGCCAGCTGGAACGGTGCTCCTGCATGTTCCTGCTCAAAATAAGCCCTGCTTACAAACACACTCTTTGTGTGGCAGGAGCTGTGGCTCAGTGGCAGCGCATCGCTTCCGGGTCAGCATGCTGCCACCCTGAGCCGGTGGTCTGAACTCAGCCTATGTTTTCATTTTAGAGCCTTTCATGTAGGGAAAGGCTTGATTAAAGGATCAGATGTGGCTTCAGAAGAGAAGAACAGATCTGAGTAATCTATGTTTCAAAGCTATGCGTTAACAGGATTGTTGTTAGAGGCCTGGCTTTTTAGAGCAGGTTTTCTTTTCCATATACTGTATTTAGTCAGGTCCAAAAAGCCAATTCAGTTTCTTAAGGGACTGTTAGGATATTGGGCTTTTTTCGGGGAGGGGGAAGAGCCCTGTGTGAAACAATGGTGATGTCGGGGTGGGGGTGGCCTAATAATCAAATGAGATCCTGCTGGGCTTTTTCTACAAAAAAGCCATAGAGAGAGGCAGGGAGAGAGAGAGGCAGAGAGAGAGAGAGCAGGGCCGGATCAAGGGGGGGGGCAGAGGGGGGTGCTTGCCCCCGACGCCAACAGAGGGGGTGGCATCAAATTGGATATGAAGTCCATTGTACCCTAAGGGACTATAAGATAGTATGGCCCATAAGGGGCGCCATTTTTTAATTCCCACCCCCCTCAAAAAACATGTAGATCTGGTCCTGAGAGAGAGAGAGATGGGATCTGTTGAAATTCAGACACGCTTTCTTAACGACTTTAAGTGAAAAGCCTAAAGGAATCTATGTTCTTCAAGCAACAGGCAAGATGTTCTAATGACGGCATCACAACATTGTTTGGGTACGTGGTTGTAGTCCCATCTTGGTGTCTCTCTCCTCCTTGAAAACTCTCTGGAGGATCGCCTTCATTCTCTCCTGAAATTTGCCACCATTCTGTCTCCCAGCCAGGAAATAAATCAGTGGATTTATACTACTGTTTAGAGAGGTCCATAAACCAAAATATTGCTGTATACCGACGGGCAGCGTGAAGGTAAAGAAAGTTGTCAGGATCATAAACAGGAAGAAAGAGAGAAACATCAATAAGACCACTCTCAAAAGACTCCCACACTGACACCTTGGTGATTTCAAGCAGACTCTGGTGAACAGAGTCAGAGTGGAGATGATCAAAATTAAGACACAAATCAAAGAAGTCAGAGCATAACTGTAAAGAAATACAGGTGCATAATAATAGCGTATCAAATCAATATAATATAGAAATAAGGGCACCCCAATGAGGGCAAAAGGGAGAGCCCATATGAAGACACACACGGTGGTGGACAACGCTGGTGACCGGTGGTGTCGGTACCAATTTGGGAAGAAGACAGACACCCATCTGTCAATGCTGATGGCTGTCAGGAGAAGCAGACGACTGCTGCACGTCAATAGCAAGAGACTGAACAAAAACCTGCCAAGATCACTAGGACACCCAGGATAGTCATAGAAAGATGGTGGGTTGAAACATAGATCTAGCGGAAGCAGAAACACGAGGGATCCAAAGTCAGCCACGGCCAAGTTCAGGATGTAGATGGCAAAAGGTTTCCTTTTCATACGGAAGCCAAGAAGCCGGATGAGATTTCCATTCCCCACCAGTCCAATAATGCAGAAGAAAATAATGAAGACAGAGAGGATAAATTGATCGCCAATATAATTGAACCATCGCAAATCTTTTTCGTCTTTGTGAGAGAATAAGGTCTTAAGGTTGAACCCATCCACCATGGTTGTGTTCAGCTTCCGGGGTGGTTGATTTCTGCTTGTCTTGGACCACCACTCCTACGAGGACAAAAGAGGTAGCAAAGGGGGATTCAGTTCTTGCAGTGGAGCTGAACCAACAATGTAGCTCAGGGATGGCCAACGGTAGCTCTGCAGATGTTTTTTTGCCTACAACTTCCATCAGCCCCAGCCAGCAGGGCTGATGGCTGGGGCTGACGGGAGCTGTAGGCAAAAACATCTGGAGAGCTACCGTTGGCCACCCCTGATGTAGCTCAACGATGTCCACCTGGTAGTTGCCAGATGGGGTTCCCCCAACTTTAGGCCCCACCACCCTGCAGCTATATAAGTTGTTGTTCCCCCCCTAGTCAGCAGGGATCCTCTCAAAAATCTCATCCATATAAGGATATCTCTCTAAATTATAAAAGAAGAAGAATTGCAGATTTATACCCCGCCCTTCCCTCTGAATCAGAGACTCAGAGCGGCTTACAATCTATCTTCTTCCCCCACAACAGACACCCTGTGAGGTGGGTGGGCCCGAGAGAGCTCTCCCAGAAGCTGCCCTTTCAAGGACAGCTCTTTGAGAGGCTACGGCTGATCCAAGGCCATTCCAGCAGCTGCAAGTGGAGGAGTGGGGAATCAAACCCGGTTCTCTCAGATAAGAGTCCGCACACTTAACCACTACACTAAACTGGCTCTCACTGGAAATCACTACAGCTACCTAACACCATATTTATATACAGTAGATATTCAGAATATATTCAATTGCTGCAGAATTTCCTGGGTTTTAAAAGGGAGAAGCAAACAAAAGTTACATTTTTTACATAGGTCTAAAACTTACTGCTCTGTGGTGAGTACAGTAGAAAGCTGGTCTGCTATCATGTACTGGGATGGAAAGACTTCCAAGGAAGTTCAAACTTCGACAGGACCAGTCATGTGCCTCGTCAAACTCAATGCAAGTTGGATAGGAGACGCAACCCGGACTATGTCTTTTCTTTGTCTGCTTGCAAATATCTTATGACAAAACATAAAACTGTTCTCTAATCAGCTGTCCAGATATCCATCAGTAGACTGAATATGTTGAGGCTCTGGCTGTGAAAAGAGTCTATATCAGGAGTGGCCAAACTGTGGCTCAGGAACCATATATGGGTCTTTAACGCATATTGTGTGTCTCTTGAAACCCCCCCCCCCACTTCCTGTTGGCCGGGTTGGAGAAGGCATTTCTCTCTTTAAATCCCTTCACCAAACCAGCTGGCAGCTTGGAGAAGGCATTTTAAGTTAAAGTTGCTTTCTTTACACTTCTCCTTCCCACTTCCCTCCCACCCTATCTATTTTCCTTCCTTCCTTCCTCCCTCCCTCCCTCCCTTTGCGGCTCTCAAACATCTGACATTTATTTTATGTGCCTCTTAGATTAAGCAACTTTGGCCACCCCTGGTCTATATACTGGAAAAAAACAACAACACTCTTGAGAGCAACAGATTTGGAATCAATCTGGAATGGAAATGAACCTGTTATTCCTGAACAATGTAATTCTTTTCAAAAAAACATTTTGTTTCTACATCGATTGTCTGGAAAAGTCCCCTATTTTTCTGATCTCCAGTGGTTGAAAATGGCATCTGGAAGTCCCACAGGGCATCAGCAAGAATCAAAAGCAGTGTCCCGGACAGCTCCCTTTTAGAATGCCATGCAGGCAGAAAGCTGAGGGACATGTTTGGGCTGTGGCTTAGTGGAAGACCCTTTGCTTTGCATGCAGAAGGTCCCAGGTTCAATCTCCGGCATCCCCAGATAAAAGGACCAGGCAGTAGATAATGTGAAAGAACTCAGCCTGAGACCCTGGACAGCTGCTGCCAGTCTGACAGAACAATACGGACCTTGATGGACTGATGGCCTCATTCAGGGATCATTTTGTAGAAGAATAGGTGGTGGAGCTCATTCAGGCGTTGTTATGCAACTGCACCTACTATTCAATAGACAAGGAGGTGGAACTCTCAGAAGGAGGAGGTGGAACTCTCAGAAACGGCACTCCTGTGAGTTCCCACTGAATCTGAGGCCTGGTCTCATTCAGGCTAGGTACTTTCGAGGGTGCCCTGGTGTTCAAAGCAGGGAGATCTCATCATGTTTCTACCAGTATCTCATCTTGATAGGACTTTAGCCGTTAGGTGATAAAAACTATGGGCTGTCTTTACTGGGTAGAGAACAGGAAATGGACAGTAACATACATGAAAGGAAGTAAGAAGAGAGGGCTTTTATTATCATTCGGACTTACGGTTGCCAACCTCTGGGATGGGAATGGAGATCTCCTGAACTTTCAACTGATCTCCAAACTAGATTCTCTGGAGAAAATGGCTGCCTTAGAGGGTGGATTTTGTGGTATTATACACCAAACCCTATATCCCCCAGGCTCTACTCCCAAATCTGCAGGAATCTCCCAACCTGAAGTTGGCAACCTTCGTGTGTTTATTCTATTCATGTATAATCCAGAAGGTTGAGGAGACATAGGGTCAAGATGGCTGAGGACACCCGTTTGCTCAGGATGGCAAAATCCCAGATGAAATGTGAGAGGATTTCTTCAGATTTTTCTCCCTCTCCTAAAATGCTACAATGGGAGGACACCCAATGAACATGACAGGCAGTAGGTTTAGGATGGGCAGAAGGAAATGCGACTTTATGCAGAGAGTTAATCAAAATGTGGAATTCGCAGCCTGAGGATGTTGGGATGGCCATAGGAACAAAGCTTGAAAAGGGGATTCATGGAGAATAGATCTATCGGTTTGTTGTTGTTGTTCAGTCGCACAGTCGAGTCCGGCTCTTTGTGACCCCCTGGACCAAGTCACGCCAGGCCCTCCTGTCTTCCACCATCCTCCGAAGTCTGCTCAAATTCGTGTTTGTTACATCAGTAACGCTGTCCAGCCATCTCCTCTTTTGCCGTCCCCTTCTTCTTTTGCCTTCTGTCTTTCCCAGCATCAGGATCTTCTCCAGTGAGTGCTCCCTTCTCATTGGGTGGCCAAAGTATTTGAGCTTCAGCTTCAGCCTTTCCAGGGAACAGTCTGGGTTGATTTCTCTTAGGACTGACTGATTTGATCTTCTTGTAGTCCAAGGGAGTCTCAAGATTCTTCTCCAGCACCACATCTCAAAAGCGTATTTTCTCCTGCGCTTGGCCTTCCTTATGGTCCAGCTCTCACAGCCATACATTACTACTGGGAATACCATCGCTTTGACTCTATGGACGGCTACTATCAATAGTGACTGAGTGGAACCTCCACATTCGGAGTCACTAAGCCTCTGAATCCCAGAGTCAGAAGGCAACATCAGGGAAATGCCTCATCCTCTGCACCTTGTAGATAGATAAATTTATTGTCATTGTTCTCAACAAAAAGAGAGCAACGAAATGAGGTTGTTGTTGTTGTTGACCTTCCAGAGAAACTGGCTGGCCACTGTGTGAGACAGGATGCTGGACTAGGTGGTTTGATCCAGCAGTGCTCTTGTTATGGTCTTAATGTAGCTGTGGAGGAACTGACATTGAATGGGACCAATTTCCCACACGACGCTCTCACGCTCCTCTTCTCAGTGGGGCTTCCGTCCAATTTCACACTATCAGCCCTGGGGCTGCAACCAGCTTCGCCTTTTTCCTGCAGCAAAGAGAAGCTGGTTTTCAGAGGTTTCTGTTGGCTGCGCAAAAAGGCCGAAGCTAGATGGAGCCAGCGTTCCCTCTAAGCTGAGTTAGCATGAGGAGGCTCACAGATTCTTAGCCTCCAGCTCACACCTTTTTGTCTTCGCTCTGGAAGGATGACCCCAGAGCACATTAATTGATGCAGCAGCTCACAACTTGAAGCCCAGGTACTCGCCATGTTAATGCCAGTAGCTCACAAAGTAGAATTTTTGCTCACAAGACTCTTGCAGCTTAGAGGGAACATCGGTTGTAGCCCCGAGGCAGGTAGTGCGAAATCAGACGGAAGCCCCGCTGAGAAGAGGGCGTGAGAGCGGGGTATGGCGAGCGGGAAATCGGCCTTTGTCTCACAAACGTCTCTATTTGACATCCTGCAAGGAGGATTTCCTCAGCTAAAACGATAAACATCTATGAGGAATTTGCCTTTCCAACGTGAGATCGATGGACTCCATCAAGGAAGCCCTGACTCTCAGTTTGCAGGACCTGAGCAAGACTGTTGATGGCAGGAGTTTTTTAGAGGTCAGTAATTAATAGAAGAAAAAGATATTGGATTTATATCCCGTCCTCCACTCCGAAGAGTCTCAGAGCGGCTCACAATCTCCTTTACCTTCCCCCCCCACAACAGACACCCTGTGAGGTAGATGAAGATATTGGATTTATATCCCACCCTCCACTCCAAAGAGTCTCAGAGCGGCTCACAATCTCCTTTACCTTCCCCCCCCCCCACAACAGACACCCTGTGAGGTAGAAGAAGATATTGGATTTATATCCTGCCTTCCACTCCAAAGAGTCTTAGAGCGGCTCACAATCTCCTTTACCTTCCTCCCCCCCAACAGACACCCTGTGAGGTAAATGAAGATATTGGATTTATATCCCGCCCTCCACTCCGAAGAGTCTCAGAGTGGTTCACAATCTCTTTTACCTCCCCCCCACCACAACAGACAACCTGTGAGGTAGATGAAGATATTGGATTTGTATCACACCCTCCACTCCGAAGAGTCTCAGAGCGGCTCACAATCTCCTTTACCTTCCTCCCCCACAACAGACACCCTGTGAGGTAGATGAAGATATTGGATTTATATCCCGCCCTCCACTCCGAAGAGTCTCAGAGTGGTTCACAATCTCTTTTACCTCCCCCCCACCACAACAGACAACCTGTGAGGTAGATGAAGATATTGGATTTGTATCACACCCTCCACTCCGAAGAGTCTCAGAGCGGCTCAAAATCTCCTTTACCTTCCTCCCCCACAACAGACACCCTGTGAGGTAGATGAAGATATTGGATTTATATCCCGCCCTCCACTCCGAAGAGTCTCAGAGTGGCTCACAATCTCCTTTACCTTCCACCCCCCCCGCACACACAACAAACACCCTGTGAGGTAGATTAAGATATTGGATTTGTATCCCACCCTCCACTCCGAAGAGTCTCAGAGTGGCTCACAATCTCCTTTAACTTCCACCCCCACAACAGACACCCTGTGAGGTGGGTGGGGCTGAGAGGGCTCTTACCGCAGCTGCCCTTTCAAGGACAACCTCTGCCAGAGCTATGGCTGACCCAAGGCCATGCTAGCAGGTGCAAGTGGAGGAGTGGGGAATCAAACCCGGTTCTCCCAGATAAGAGTCCGCACACTTAACCGCTACACCAAACTGGCTCTCCAGGGCTTTTTTTTTCATAGCAGGATCTCCTTTGCATATTGGGCCACACCTCACAGATGTAGCCAATCCTCCTGGAGCTTACAGTACGCCCTGTACAAAGAACCCTGTAAGCTCCTGGAGGATTGGCTACATCAGGGGTGTGTGGCTTAATTTGCAAAGGAGTTCCTGCTACAAAAAAAGCCCCCTGGGGCTGACAGAAGTCAGAACGCGAGCATCCGCTTGGTTGCAGTCAGCTGACCTAGTCACACTAATTTGTGCTACGTGAAACTCAAGGCTGGATCCTGGCAGCATAACTTTATGTGAAATTGCAGGCAATTTTGAAGAAAACTAGCTCCAGTTTTCTCCCCCTCCTTCCTCTAAAAGAAACAAGATGAGAGACTTCTGACGAAAGCATTTATCAGCCTGGCATGCTGCATGGGTCAAAGCCTTCAGTCGCGGTTTCAAAGGTGCTGGCGTCCCAATGCTTGCCAACCGCAAAGGCTATCAAGTTCATGCAGTATGATACAAGCATTCCAATGATTATCTTTCGTGCCATTAGCTATGAGCATTCATTTCTCATATCCTCCTGCAGAGGAGTCTAAGGCGATAAAGGCATGACTGCTCAGAAGTCTGGAGGGAAATAAGAAAGGTAAAGGGTGACTGGATGGGAATAAAAGGAGCAGATACTGGTAGGGATGTTGAGGCATCATGCGGGGTTGCCAACCTCCAGATGAGGCCTGGAGATCTCAACTAACCTTCAGAGTACATAAATCAGTTTCCTGGGAGAACGTGCCTACATCAGAGAGAGGACTGCGGCATTATATTAGGGTTGCCAATCCCCAGTTGGGGGCAGGGGATCCTCCGGTTTGGAGGCCCTCCCCTTACTTCAGGGTCATCAGAAGGAAGGGGGGGGGAGAATGTCTGCTGGGCACTCCATTATTCCCTATGGAGACCGATTCCCATAAGGTATAGTGGAAAATTGATCTGTAGGCATCTGGGGCTCTGGGGATGGGCTGGTTTTTTTTTTTTTGAGATAGAGGCACCAAATTTTCAGTGCAGCATTCAGTGCCTCTCCTCAAATCACCCTCCGAGTTTAAAAAAGATTGAACCAGGCAGTCCAGTTCTATGAGCCCCAAATGAAGGTGCCCCTATCTTTCACTATCACCAATGGAGGAAAGACATTTAGGTGCGCAGTCCCTTTAAATGTGGTGGCCAGAACTCCCTTTGGAGTTCAATTATGCTTGCTGCCGACTCCACCCCAAAAGTCCCCAGATATTTATGGAATTGAACCTGGTCACCCTACATTATATCCAGCTGAGGTCCCTCCCTGGGATCTACTCTCAATTCTCCCGGAATTTCTCAATCTAGAGTTGGCAACTCTACCCATGACCACTGAGGACAGAGAGCCAATTTGCACTAGTCCCTCAGGGTAAAGATCAGTCCTTTCCCATCCATGCATAAGCATCAAGAAGCAAGTCTGTAAATCCTACATCCAGTTCCCCAGAAGACATTTATGCAATTCCCTTTCAGGCAGGTGATTCTTTTTTGTTGGTAGAAAAAGCCCAGCAGGAATTCATTTGCATATTGGGCCACACCCATGACATCACCATTTCCACACGGCTTTTTTTAGAAAAGGCCCAGCAGGAACTCATTTGCATATTAGGCCATACCCATGACATCACCATTCTCACACATCTTTTTGTAGGACAAGCCCAGCAGGAACTAATTTGCATATTGGGCCACACCCATGGCATCACCATTTTCACATGGCTTTTTGTTGAAAAAGTCCAGCAGGAACTCATTTGCATATTAGGCCACACCCATGACATTACCATGTTCACAGGGCTTTTTGTAGGAAAAGCCCAGCAGGAACTCATTTGCATATTAGGCCACACACCCCGGATGCCCAGCCAGCTAGAACTGCGTTCCTGTGTGTTCCTGCTCAAAAAAAGCTCTGCTTACAGACAAGATGGATCCCCTCTCCGGAAACCCCAAGCTCTTCCTCTCTTGTTCAGAATTTCTCCTTCATAATCACCCAATGAGAAATGGTGATGCTACTTAATGGTGTTATAACACCAATATCTCTTAAAAAAGAAAAGAAAATGTTGTCGCTATATGAGGTCTGCTGTTTTAAGAATGTATTAAAACAATATTGTCACCTATATAAGGACTGCTGCTTTAAGAATGTATTAGCAACACACGATACTACCTGTTTCTGAAAGTCAAGGATACAGCAGGCTCCGGTACCTCTCTGACAACAAGCATCCAGGAGTGGATTCCTTTTCAAGTTGGATGTTATGTATTGGAACTGGAGTTTCGCCTTAGGGCCAGCAGAGAATTGACTCTAAAACAAGAGCCACCTGGATTCAGGAAGGAGGCCCATCAGGGATCTTTAGGCCAGCTATTAACCTGTAGTTGTGTGCAATGAGATGATGGTAATGGGATTCAGGAAGGAGGCCCATCAGGGATCATTAGGCCAGCTATTAACCTATAGTTGTGTGCAATGGGATGATGGTAATGGGATTCAGGAAGGAGGCCCAACAGGGATCGTTAGGCCAGCTATTAACCTATAGTTGTGTGATGGTAATGGGTTCGCCACCGCTCCCTGGTGCCAAAAAGGGTGGGGACCACTGCTCTAAATGAAATGAGACAGAGAGACATTTTACACAAGCATTTATTAGCCTGGTATGCTGACAGGTAGCAGATCCAAGGCTGCTAGCATCCTAATATTTGTCAAAAGCAAAGGCTATCAAGTCGATACAATATGATATAATCATAGCAATTATTATCCTCAATACCATTAACGGTGAGCATTGATCTCTCACATCCCTCTGCAGAAAAATCTAAAGAGAAAAAGGCATGTCTCTGCTCAGAAGATAAGAAAGGTCAAGGGGAAATGGAAGGGGATAAAAGGAGCAGATGCTGGCAGGTATGCTGAAGCTTCACATAGGGTCGCCAACTTCCAGAGGTGGGGTTGCCAGGTCCAACTTAGAAAATACCTGGGGACTTTGGGGATGGAGCCAGTAGACTTTCTCATTCCATAAAATACATAAATAAATAAGCAGCAGTGCTGTTCTCCTGAATACAGACGTCATTTCCTCACCCCCCAGCAGCTGGCTACACTCCCAACTAAATGAAAGTGAACACAAGCAAACGCTCGCTCACTCACAAAGCAGCCAAAATAAACACAGTTTGGAAGCGCACACTTTTGTGATCTCATTGGGGCAATTTACTTACGAGTTGCTGAATGGAACCATCTCCTGTATTTCTAGCAACTTCTGGAGGCCAACACAGGGAAACAAAAGGTTCTAGTTTGCCCTTTCCTATGCAAATGACTTAAAGAATGGAGGGGCTGGGCTGGCTTCCCTAACTTTCCAACAGCACAGACTTTGGAAACAGGCGCGCGGCTCTGCCAGCTCACCCCACTCACTTCCAGCCTTGCTTTTAGTGAGATTTAAAGGCACACACACCTTCCAAATTTCTTCTAAGCCTATCGAAGTGGAAAGGTACATGGTGGCCATTGGAGCAAGGCTTCCCCCTGCTGACCAGTTGGCTGCTGGTGGGAGGAGCCTGCAAAACCGAGGGTTCCCCTGCTGGGACCTGGGGACTGGCAAGTCTATCCAGAGGGGGCCTGGAGATCTCCCAGAATTACAACTGATCTCCAGACTAGAGAGATCAGTTTCCTGGGAGAAAGTGGCTACTTCAAAGGGTGGACTCTGTGGCATTATGTCTGGCTGAGGTTCATCCCCAGGATCTACTCTGAAATCTCCTGGAATTTCTCAGTCCAACGTTGACAAACCTACACATGACCTTTGAAAAAAGTGAGCCAGTTTGCACTACTCCCTCGGGGCATCATATCAGTACTTTCCCATCCCCACAGAAACAAGTCCTTAAGTTCTGCATCCAGTTCCTCAGAAGACCTTTATGCGACTCCCTTACAGGCGAGAGGGCTCCCCCACCAGTGTTCCCTCTAAGCTGAGTTAGCGTGAGCTAGATCACAGATTTTTAGCCTCCAGCTCACACATTTTTGCCCTAGCTCAGGAAGTTTGACCCCAGAGCACAGTACATCATGCAGTAGCTCACAACTTTAATGCCTGGAGCTTACAAAGTAGAATTTTCGCTCACAAGACTCTGAAGCTTAGAGGGAACGTCGCTGCCCACCCCAGAAACTCCGAGCTCTTCCTCTCCTGTTCAACATCTCTCCTTTGTGATCACCCAATGAGAAATGGTGATGCTACTTAATGGTGTTATAACACCAATAACCAATGTGGGGGGAGGGCCTCCAAGCCAGGGCATCCCCTGCCCCCACCTGGGGATTGACAACCCTAGAAAAGTCTGAAGGGATCTATGTGCTTCAAGCTACTGGCCAGATGTTCTAATGCTGCCATCACAACATGGTTCGGGTATGTAGTTCCATCCTGGTGTCTCTCTCCTCCTTGAAAACTCTCTGGAGGATCCCCTTCATCCTCTCCTGAAATTTGCCACCATTCCGTCTCCCAGCCAAGAAATAAATCAGCGGATTTACACTACTCTTTAGAGAGGTCCATAAACCAAAATATACTATGCTTAAGGGCGTCATGAGAAAACAGACAGTTGTCAGGATAATAAACAGGAGGGAGGAGAGAAGCATCAATAAGACCACTCTCAAAAGACTCCCACACTGACACCTTGGTGATTTCAAGCAGACTCTGGTGAACAGAGTCAGAGTGGAGATGATCACAAGTAAGACACAAATCAAAGAAGTCAGAGAGTAACTGTAAAGAAATACAGGTGCATAATAATAGCGTATCAAATTAATATAATATAGAAATAAGGGCACTCCAACGAGGGCAAAAGGGAGAGCCCATATGAAGACACACACGGTGGTGGACAACGCTGGTGACCGGTGGCGTCGGTACCAATTTGGGAAGAAGACAGACACCCATCTGTCAATGCTAATGGCTGTCAGGAGAAGTAGACGACTGCTGCACGTCAATAGGAAGAGACTCAACAAAAACCAGCCAAGATCAAAAGGACACCAAGGATAGTCGTAGAAAGATGGTGGGTTGAAACAAAGATCTAGCGGAAGCAGAAATGCGAGGGATCCAAAGTCAGCCACGGCCAAGTTCAGGATGTAGATGGCAAAAGGTTTCCTTTTCATACGGAAGCCAAGAAGCCGGATGAGATTTCCATTCCCCACCAGTCCAATAATGCAGAAGAGAATAATGAAGACAGAGAGGATAATCTTGTCGCCTATGAAATTGAACCATTGCGAAACTTTTTTGTCTTTGTGAGAGAATAAGGCCTTAAGGTTGAACCCATCCGTCATGATTGTGTTCAGCTTGCGGGGTGGTTGATTTCTGCTTGTCTTGGGCCCCCACTCCTACGAGGACAAAAGAGGTAGCGGAGGGGGATTCAGTTCTTGCAGTGGAGCTGAACCAACAATGTAGCACAGGGGTGGCCAACGGTAGCTCTCCAGATGTTTTTTGCCTACAACTTCCATCAGCCCCAGCCAGCAGGGCTGATGGCTGGGGCTGATGGGAGTTGTAGGCAAAAAACATCTGGAGAGCTACCGTTGGCCACCCCTGATGTAGCTCAATGATGTCCACCTGGTAGTTGCCAGGTTTGGGTTCCCCAACTTTAGGCCCCACCACCCTGCAGCTACATAAGATGTTGTTCCCCCCCTAGTCAGCAGGGATCCTCTCTAAAATCTCATCCATATAAGGATCTCTCTCGAAATTATAAAAGAAGAAGTAATGCAGATTTATATCCCGCCCTTCTCTCTGAATCAGAGACTCAGAGCGGCTTACAATCTATCTTCTTCCCCCACAACAGACACCCTGTGAGGTGGGTGGGCCCAAGAGAGCTCTCCCAGAAGCTGCCCTTTCAAGGACAGCTCTTTGAGAGGCTACGGCTGATCCAAGGCCATTCCAGCAGCTGCAAGTGGAGGAGTGGGGAATCAAACCCGGTTCTCTCAGATAAGAATCTGCACACTTAACCACTACACCAAACTGGCTCTCACTGGCAATCACTACAGCTACCTAACACCATATTTATATACAGTAGATATTCAGGATATATTTACTTGCTGCAGAATTTCCTGGGTTTTAAAAGGGAGAAGCAAACAAAAGTTACATTTTTTACATAGGTCTAAAACTTACTGCTCTGTGGTGAGTACAGTAGAAAGCTGGTCTGCTATCAGGTACTGGGATGGAAAGTCTTCCAAGGAAGTTCAAACTTCGACAGGGCCAGTGATGCGCCTCGTCAATCTCAATGCAAGCTGGATAGGAGACGCAACCCGGACTATGTCTTTTCTTTGTCTGCTTGCAAATATCTTATGACAAAACATAAAACTGTTCTCTAATCAGCTGTCCAGATAGCCATCAGTAGACTGATTATGTTGAGGCTCTGGCTGTGAAAAGAGTCTGCATCAGCAGTGGCCAAACTGTGGCTCAGGAACCATCTATGGCTCTTTAACACATATTGTGTGGCTCTTGAAACCCCCCCCCCACTTCCTGTTGGCCGTGCTGGAGAAGGCATTTCTCTCTTTAAATCACTTCACCAAGCCAGCTGGCAGCTTGGAGAAGGCATTTAAAGTTAAAGCTGCTTTCTTTACACTTCTCCCTCCCACCTCCCTCTCACCCTATCTATTTTCCTTCCTTCCTTCCTTCCTTCCTTCCTTCCTTCCTTCCTTCCTTCCTTCCTTCCTTCCTTCCTTCCTTCCTTCCTTCCTTCCTTCCTTCCTTCCTTCCTTCCTTCCTTCCTCCCTCCCTCCCTCCCTTTGCGGCTCTCAAGCATCTGACATTTATTCTATGTGCCTCTTAGATTAAGCAACTTTGGCCACCCCTGGTCTATATACTGGAAAAAAACAACACTCTTGAGAACAACAGATTTGGAATGAATCTGGAATGGAAATGAACCTGTTATTCTTGAACTATGTAATTTTTTTTTCAAAAAAATGTTATTTTGTTTCTATCTCAATTGTCTGGAAAAGTCCCCCATTTTTCTGATCTCCAGTGATTGAAAATGGCATCTGGAAGTGCCACGGGGCATCAGCAAGAATCAAAAGCAGGGACCCGGACGGTTCCTTTTTAGAATGCCATGCAGGCAGAAAGCTGAGGGACATGTTTGGGCTGTGGCTTGGTGGAAGACCCTTTGCTTTGCATGCAGAAGGTCCAGGTTCAATCCGCGGCATCCCCAGATAAAAGGACCAGGCAGTAGATAATGTGAAAGACCTCAGCCTGTGACCCTGGACAGCTGCTGGCAGTCTGACAGAACAATACGGACCTTGATGGACTGATGGCCTCATTCAGGGGTCATTTTGTAGAAAAATAGGTGGTGGAGCTCATCCAGGCGTCGTTATGCAACTGCACCCACTATTCAATAGACAAGGAGGTGGAACTCTCAGAAGGAGGAGGTGGAACTCTCAGAAACTGCACTCCTGTGAGTTCCCACTGAAACTGAGGCCTGGTCTCATTCAGGATAGGACTTTTGAGTGTGCCCTGGTATTCAAAGCAAGGAGATCTCATCATGTTTCTACCAGTATCTCATCTTGATAGGACTTTAGCCATTAGGTGATAAAAACCATGGGCTGTCTTTACTGGGTAGAGAACAGGAAATGGACAGTAACATACATGAAAGGAAGTAAGAAGAGAGGGCTTTTGTTATCATTCGGACTTACGGTTGCCAACCTCTGGGATGGGAATGGAGATCTGAAATTTCAACTGATCTCCAAACTACAGTTTCTCTGGAGAAAATGGCTGCCTTAGAGGGTGGATTTTGTGGTATTATACACCAAACCCTATCTTCCCCAGGCTCTACTCCCAAAGCTGCAGGAATCTCCCAACCTGAAGTTGGCAACCTTCGTGTGTTTATTCTATTCATGTATAATCTAGAAGGTTGAGGAGAGATAGGGTCAAGATGGCTGAGGACACCCGTTTGCTCAGGATGGCAAAATCCCAGATGAAATGTGAGAGGATTTCTTCAGATTTTTCTCCCTCTCCTAAAATGCTACAATGGGAGGGCATCCAATGAACATAACAGGCAGTAGGTTTAGGATGGGCAGAAGGAAATGCGACTTTATGCAGAGAGTTAATCAAAATGTGGAATTAGCAGCCTGAGGATGTTGGGATGGCCGTAGGAACAAAGCTTGAAAAGGGGATTCATGGAGAATAGATCTATCAGTTTGTTGTTGTTGTTCAGTCGCACAGTCGAATCCGGCTCTTTGTGACCCCATGGACCAAGTCACACCAGGCCCTCCTGTCTTCCACCATCCTCCGAAGTCTGCTCAAATTCGTGTTTGTTACATCAGTAACACTGTTCAGCCATCTCATCCTTTGCCGCCCCCTTCTTCTTTTGCCTTCTGTCTTTCCCAGCAGCAGGGTCTTCTCCAGTGAATGCTCCCTTCTCATTGGGTGGCTAAAGTATTTGAGCTTCAAGTTCAGCCTTTCCAGGGAACAGTCTGGGTTGATTTCCCTTAGGACTGACTGATTGGATCTTCTTGCAGTCCAAGGGAGTCTCAAGAGTCTTCTCCAGCACCACATCTCAAAAGCGTATTTTCTCCTGCGCTCGGCCTTCCTTATGGTCCAGCTCTCACAGCCATACATTACTACTGGGAATACCATCGCTTTGACTCTATGGACGGCTACTATCAATAGTGACTGAGTGGAACTCCACGTTCGGAGGCACTGAGCCTGTGAATCCCAGAGTCAGAAGGCAACATCAGGGGAATGCCTCATCCTCTGCTCCTTGTTGTTGACCTTCCAGAGGAACTGGCTGGCCACTGTGTGAGACAGGATGTTGGACTAGGTGGACCACTGGTCTGATCCAGTGGGTCTCTTCTTATGTTCTAATGAAGGCCTCAGCCTCTATGTCCTTTTGGATGGACAGAAGGAAATACAGCTTTATGCAGAGAGTGCATAAAAATGTGGGATTCGCTGCCAGAAGATGGAGGGATGGCCACAGGAACAAACCGTTTGAAAAGGGGCCTGGGGGCAACATCAGGAGAATGCCTCGTCATCATCTGCTCCCTGGTGTTCACCCTCCAGAGGGATTGGTTGGCCACTGTGTGAGACAGGATGCTGGACAAGGTGGACCACTGGTCTGATACAGCAGGGTCCTTCTGATGTTCTAATGAAGACCTTGGCCTCTATGCCCTGTTGTTGGCCTTCCAGAGGAACTGGTTGGCCACTGTGTGAGACAGGATTCTGCACTAGATGGACCACTGGTCTGATCCAGCAGGGCTCTTCTGATGTTCTAATGAAGGTCTTGGTCTCTATGCTCTATTTTTGGCCCTCCAGAGGAACTGGTTGGCCACTGTGTGAGACAGGAAGCTAGACTAGATGGACCACTGGTCTGATCCAGCAGGGTCCTTCTGATGTTCTAATGAAGGCCTTGGCCTCTATGCCCTGTTGTTGGCCATCCAGAGGAACTGGTTGACCACTCTGTGAGACAGGATGCTGGACTAGATGGACTAGGTGGTTTGATCCAGCAGTGGTCTCGTTATGGTCTTAATGCAGCTGTGGAGGAACTGACAATGAATGGGACCAATTTCCCACCCGCCGCTCTCACGCTCCTCTTCTCAGCGGGGCTTCCGTCCGATTTCACACTATCTGCCCCGGGGCTGCAACCAGCTTCGCCTTTATCCTGCAGCAAACAGAAGCTAGTTTTTAGAGGTTTCTGTTGGCTGCGCAAAAAAGCCGAAGCTAGATGGAGCCAGCATTCCCTCTAAGCTGAGTTAGCGTGAGGCAGCTCACAGATTCTTAGCCTCCAGCTCACACCTTTTTGTCTTCGCTCTGGAAGGATAACCCCAGAGCACATTAATTGATGCAGCAGCTCACAACTTGAAGCCCAGGTACTCGCCATGTTAATGCCAGTAGCTCACAAAGTAGAATTTTTGCTCACAAGACTCTGGCAGCTTAGAGGGAACATCGGTTGAAGCCCCGAGGCAGATAGTGCAAAATCAGACGGAAGCCCCGCTGAGAAGAGGGTGTGAGAGCAGGGTAAGGTGAGTGGGAAATCGGCCTTTCTCTCACAAACATCTCTATTTGACATCCTGCAAGGAGGATCTCCTCAGCTAACGCGATAAACATCAATGAGGAATTTGCCTTTCCAATGTGAGATCGATGGACTCCATCAAGGAAGCTCTGACTCTCAGTTTGCGGGACCTGAGCAAGACTGTTGATGGTAGGAGTTTTTTAGAGGTCAGTAATTAAGAGAAGAAGAAGAAGAAGAAGAAGAAGAAGAAGAAGAAGAAGAAGAAGAAGAAGAAGAAGAAGAAGAAGAAGATATTGGATTTATATCTCGCCCTCCACTCCGAAGAGTCTCAGAGTGGCTCACAATCTCCTTTACCTCCGCCCCCCCCACAACAGACACCCTGTGAGGTAGATAAAGATATTGGATTTATATCCCGCCCTCCACTCCGAAGAGTTGCAGAGTGGTCACAGTCTCCTTTACCTCCCCCACAACAACAGGCATCCTGTGAGGTAGATGAAGATATTGGATTTATATCCCGCCCTCCACTCCGAAGAGTCTCAGAGTGGCTCACAATCTCCTTTACCTTCCACACCCCAACACAACAGACACTCTGAGAGGTAGATGAAGATATTGGATGTGTATCCTGCCCTCCACTCCAAAGAGTCTCAGAGCGGCTCACAATCTCCTTTACCTCCCCCCCCCCACAACAGACACCCTGTAAGGTAGATGAAGATGTTGGATTTGTATCCCGCCCTCCACTCCGAAGAGTCTCAGAGCGGCTCACAATCTCCTTTCCCTTCCTCCCCCACAACAAACACCCTGTGAGGTGGGTGGGGCTGAGAGGGCTGTCACCGCAGCTGAGCTGTGGCTGAACCAAGTCCATGCCAGCAGGTGCAAGTGCAGGAGTGCGGAATCAAACCCGGTTCTCCCAGATAAGAGTCTGCACACTTCACCGCTACACCAAACTGACGCTCCAGGGCTTTTTTTTTTCGTAGCAGGATCTCCTTTGCCTATTGGGCCACACCTCCCAGATGTAGCCAATCTTCCTGGAGCTTACAGTAGGGCCTGTACAAAGAACCCTGTAAGCTCTTGGAGGATTGGCTACATCAGGGGTGTGTGGCCTAATTTGCAAAGGAGTTCCTGCTACAAAAAAAGCCCCCTGGGGCTGACATAAGTCAGAATGCGAGCATCCGCTTGGTTGCAGTCAGCTGACCTAGTCACACTAATTTGTGCTACGTGAAACTCAAGTCTGGATCCCTGCAGCATAACTTTATGTGAAATTGCAGGCAATTTTGAAGAAAACAAGCTCCAGTTTTCTCCCCCTCCTTCCTCTAAAAGAAACAAGATGAGAGACGTCTGACGAAAGCATTTATCAGCCTGGCATGCTGAATGGGTCAAAGCCTTCCGTAGCGGTTTCAAAGGTGCTAACGTCCCAATGCTTGCCAACAGCAAAGGCTATCCAGTTAATGCAACTTGATACAATCATTCCAATGATTATCTTCCGTACCTTTAGCTATGAGCATTCATTTCTCGTATCCTCCTGCAGAGGAGTCTAAGGCGACAAAGGCATGACTCTGCTCAGAAGTTTGAAAGTGAAGGGAAATAAGAAAGGTGAAGGGTGACTGGATGGGAATAAAAGGAGCAGATACTGGTAGGCATGTTGAGGCTTCATGCAGGGTTGCCAACCTCCAGACGAGGCCTGGAGATCTCAACTAACCTTCAGAGTACATAAATCAGTTTCCTGGGAGAAAGTGCCTACATCAGAGAGTGGACTGTGGCATTATATTAGAGTTGCCAATCCCCAGTTGGGGCAGGGGATCCTCCGGTTTGGAGGCCCTCCTCCTACTTCAGGGTCATCAGAAAGAGGGGGGGGGAGAATGTCTGCTGGGCACTCCATTATGGAGACCGATTCCCATAAGGTATAGTGGAAAATTGATCTGTAGGTATCTGGGGCTCTGGGGATGGGGCTGTTTATTGAGATAGAGGCAGCAAATTTTCCGTGCAGCATTCAGTGCCTCTCCTCAAATCACCCTCCGAGTTTCAAAAAGATTGAACCAGGCAGTCCAGTTCTATGATCCCCAAATGAAGGTGCCCCTATCTTTCACTATTCCCAATGGAGGAAAGGCATTTAAAAGGTGCGATCCCTGGGCCAAAGGAGGTAAAATTGCAGAACAGCCGCGCACGGGCCTTCTCCATTGCAGCTCCATGCCTGTGGAACCAGCTCCCGGAAGAGGTGCGGGCCCTGCGGAGTCTTGACCAATTCCGCAGGGCCTGCAAGACCATCCTTTTTAGGTTGGCCTTCGCAGACTGCTGACTAAGGATGGCCGAATTGATGGACCCGCCAAAGTGACTCTGTTCAGTGATCTTCGCCATTATGCAAATAGACAGAATAGCGCCAGGAACATCACTGTTGCTGTTAAATTACGTAAATTGGAATGATTTTTAAGATAATGTTGATTCTAAATTACTGTATAACTTTTTAATGCTGTTTTAAAATTACTGTATAACTTTTTAATTGAATATGTTGTTAGCCGCCCTGAGCCTGCCTAGGCGGGGAGGGTGGGATATAAATAAAATTTATTATTATTATTATTATTATTATTATATTTAAATGTGGTGGCCAGAACTCCCTTTGGAGTTCAATTATGCTTGCTGCTGACTCCACCCCAAAAGTCCCCAGGTATTTATTGAATTGAACCTGGTCACCCTACATTATATCCAGCTGAGGTCCCTCCCAGGGATCTACTCTCAATTCTCCAGGAATTTCTCAATCTAGAGTTGGCAACTCTACCCATGACCACTGAGGACAGAGAGCCAATTTGCACTAGTCCCTCAGGGTAAAGATCAGTCCTTTCCCATCCATGCATAAGCATCAAGAAGCAAGTCTGTAAATCCTACATCCAGTTCCCCAGAAGACATTTATGCAATTCCCTTTCAGGCAGGTGATTCTTTTTTGTTGGTAGAAAAAGCCCAGCAGAAACTCATTTGCATATTAGGCCACACCCATCGCATCACCATTTTCACACGGCTTTTGTAGGAAAGACGCAGCAGGAACTAATTTGCATATTAGGCCACACCCATGACATCACCAGTTTCACACAATTTTTTGTAGGGGAGGCCCAGCAGGAACTCATTTGCATATTAGGCCACACCCATGGCATCACCATTTCCATACAACCTTTTGTAGGAAAGGCCCAACAGGAACTCATTTGCATATTAGGCCACACCCATGACATCACCATTTTCACACAGCTTTTTGTAGGACAAGCCCAGCAGGAACTCATTTGCATATTAGGCCACACACCCCGGATGCCCAGCCAGCTAGAACTGCGTTCCTGTGTGTTCCTGCTCAAAAAAAGCTCTGCTTACAGACAAGATGGACTAATATCTCTTAAAAAGAAAAGAAAATGTTGTCGCTATATGAGGTCTGCTGTTTTAAGAATGTATTAAAGCAATATTGTCACCTATATAAGGACTGCTGCTTTAAGAATGTATTAGCAACACACGATACCACCTGTTTCTGAAAGTCAAGGGTACAGCAGGGTCCGGTACCTCTCTGACAACAAGCATCCAGGAGTAGATTCCTTTTCAAGTTGGATGTTATGTGTTGGAACTGGAGTTTGGCCTTAGGGCCAGCAGAGAATTGACTGAGCTGGAGAACCTAAAACAAGAGCCACCTGGATTCAGGAAGGAGGCCCATCAGGGATCGTTAGGCCAGCTATTAACCTATAGTTGCGTGCAATGGGATGATGGTAATGGGATTCAGGAAGGAGGCCCATCAGGGATTGTTAGGCCAGCTATTAACCTATAGTTGTGTGTAATGGGATGATGGTAATGGGTTTGCCATGGCTCCCTGGTGCCAAAAAGGGTGAGGACCACTGCTCTAAATGAAATGAGACAGAGAGACATTTTACACAAGCATTTATTAGCCTGGTATGCTCACAGGTAGCAGATCCAAGGCTGCCAGCATCCTAATATTTGTCAAAAGCAAAGGCTATCAAGTCGATACAATATGACATAATCGTAGCAATTATTATTCTCAATACCATTAACGATGAGCATGGATCTCTCACATCACTCTGCAGAAAAATCTAAAGAGAAAAAGGCATGTCTCTGCTCAGAAGATAAGAAAGGTCAAGGGTAAATGGAAGGGGATAAAAGGAGCAGATGCTGGCAGCCATGCTGAAGCTTCACATAGGGTCGCCAACTTCCAGAGGTGGGGTTGCCAGGTCCAACTTAGAAGATACCTGGGGACTTTGGGGATGGAGCCAGTAGACTTTCTCATTCCATAAAATACATACATAAATAAGCATACAGTCTTCATTTCCTCACCCCCCAGCAGCTGGCTATACTCCCAACTAAATGAAAGTGAACACAAGCACACGCTCGCTCACTCACAAAGCAGCCAAAATAAACACAGTTTGGAAGCGCGCACTTTTGTGATCTCATTGGGACAATTTACTGACGAGTTGCTGAATGGAACCATCTCCTGTATTTCGATCAACTTCTGGAGGCCAACACAGGGAAACAAAAGGTTCTAGTTTGCCCTTTCCTATGCAAATGACTTAAAGAATGGAGGGGCTGGGCTGGCTTCCCTAACTTTCTCACAGCTTCACAGGCTTTGGAAACAGGCGCGCGGCACTGCCAGCTCACCCCACTCACTTCCAGCCTTGCTTTTAGTGAGATTTAAAGGCACACACCCCTTCCAAATTTCTTCTAAGCCTATCGAAGTGGAAAGGTACATGGTGGCCATTGGAGCAAGGCTTCCCCCTGCTGACCAGTTGGCTGCTGGTGGGAGGAGCCTGCAAAACCGAGGGTTCCCTTGCTGGGACCTGGGGACTGGCAAGTCTATCCAGACGGGACCTGGAGATCTCCCAGAATTACAACTGATCTCCAGACTAGAGAGATCAGTTTCCTGGGAGAAAGTGGCTACTTCAAAGGGTGGACTCTGTGGCATTATGTCTGCTGAGGTTCATCCCCAGGATCTACTCTGAAATCTCCTGGAATTTCTCAGTCCAACGTTGGCAAACCTACACATGACCTTTGAAAAAAGTGAGCCAGTTTGCACTACTCCCTCAGGGCATCATATCAGTACTTTCCCATCCCCACAGAAACAAGTCCTTAAGTCCCGCATCCAGTTCCCCAGAAGACATTTATGCGACTCCTTTACAGGCGAGAGGGCTCCCCCACCAGAGTTCCCTCTAAGCTGAGTTAGCGTGAGCTAGCGCACAGATTTTGAGCCTCCAGCTCGCACATTTTTGCGACCCCAGAGCACAGTCATTCCTGCAGTAGCTCACAACTTTAATGCCGGGAGCTTACAAAGTAGAAGTTTTGCTCACAAGACTCTGAAGCTTAGAGGGAACATTGCTGCCCACCCCAGAAACTCCGAGCTCTTCCTCTCCTGTTCAACATTTCTCCTTCGTGATCACGCAATGAGAAATGGTGATGCTACTCAATGGTGTTATAACACCAATAACCAATGTGAGGGGAGGGCCTCCAAGCCAGGGCATCCCCTGCCCCCCCCCCTGGGGATTGACAACCCTAGAAAAGTCTACAGGGATCTACGTGCTTCAAGCTACAGGCCAGATGTTCTAATGCTGCCATCACAACATTGTTCGGGTACGTGGTTGTAGTTCCATCCTGGTGTCTCTCTCCTCCTTGAAAACTCTCTGGAGGATCGCCTTCATCCTCTCCTGAAATTTGCCACCATTCCGTCTCCCAGCCAAGAAATAAATCAGCGGATTTACACTACTCTTTAGAGAGGTCCATAAACCAAAATATACTACACTTAAGGGCGCCATGAGAAAGCAGACAGTTGTCAGGATAATAAACAGGAAGAACGAGAGAAGCATCAATAAGACCGCTCTCAAAAGACTCCCACACTGACACCTTGGTGATTTCAAGCAGACTTTGAAGAGAATCAGAGTGGAGATGATCACAAGGAAGACACAAATAGAAATAATCATATTGTCCCCTAAAAGAAATACAGGTGCATAATAATAATGTATCAAATCAATAAAATATAGAAATAAGGGCACTCCAATGAGGGCAAAAGGGAGAGCCCATATGAAGACACACACGATGGTGGACAATGCTGGTGACCGGTGGCGTTGGTACCAATTTGGGAAGAAGACAGACACGCATCTGTCAATGCTGATGGCTGTCAGGAGAAGCAGACGACTGCTGCACGTCGATAGCAAGAGACTGAGCAAAAACCAGTGAAGTTCAATAGGACACGGAGGATAGTAGTAGAAAGATGGCGTGTTGAAACATAGATCTAGCGGAAGCAGAACTGCGAGGGATCCAAAGTCAGCCACGGCCAAGTTCAGGATGTAGATGGCCAAAGGTTTGCTTTTCATACGGAAGCCAACAAGCCGGATGAGATTTCCATTCCCCACCAGTCCAATTATGCAGAAGAGAATAATGAAGACAGAGAGGATAATTTGGTCGCCAATGAAATTGACCCATTGCAAATCTTTTCTGTCTTTGTGGGAGAATAAGGTCTTAAGGTTGAACCCATCCGTCATGTTTGTGTTCAGTTTGCGGGATGGTTGATTTCTGCTTGTCTTAGGCCACCACTCCTGCGAGGACAAAAGAGGTAGCAGAGGGGGATTCAGTTCTTGCAGTGGAGCTGAACCAACAATGTAGCTCAGGGGTGGCCAACGGTAGCTCTCCAGATGTTTTTTGCCTACAACTTCCCTCAGCCCCAGCCAGCAGGGCTGATGGCTGGGGCTGATGGGAGTTGTAGGCAAAAAAACATCTGGAGAGCTACCGTTGGCCACCCCTGATGTAGCTCAACGATGTCCACCTGGTAGTTGCCAGATGGGGTTCCCCCAACTTTAGGCCCCACCACCCTGCAGCTATATAAGTTGTTGTTCCCCCCCAGTCAGCAGGGATCCTCTCTAAAATCTCATCCATATAAGGATATCTCTCTAAATTATAAAAGAAGAATTGCAGATTTATACCCCGCCCTTCTCTCTGAATCAGAAACTCAGAGCGGCTTACAATGTATCTTCTTCCCCCACAACAGACACCCTGTGAGGTGGGTGGGCCCGAGAGAGCTCTCCCAGAAGTTGCCCTTTCAAGGACAGCTCTTTGAGAGGTTACGGCTGATCGAAGGCCATTCCAGCAGGTGTGAGTGGACGAGTGGGGAATCAAACCCGGTTCTCTCAGATAAGAGTCCGCACACTTAACCACTACACCAAACTGGCTCTCACTGGCAATCACTACAGCTACCTAACACCATATTTATATACAGTAGATATTCAGGATATATTTACTTGCTGCAGAATTTCCTGGGTTTTAAAAGGGAGAAGCAAACAAAAGTTACATTTTTTACATAGGTCTAAAACTTACTGCTCTGTGGTGAGTACAGTAGAAAGCTGGTCTGCTATCAGGTACTGGGATGGAAAGACTTCCAAGGAAGTTCAAACTTCGACAGGACCAGTAATGTGCCTCGTCAAACTCAATGCAAGTTGGATAGGAGACGCAACCCGGACTATGTCTTTTCTTTGTCTGCTTGCAAATATCTTATGACAAAACATAAAACTGTTCTCTAATCAGCTGTCCAGATAGCCATCAGTAGATTGATTATGTTGAGGCTCTGGCTGTGAAAAGAGTCTATATCAGCAGTGGCCAAACTGTGGCTCAGGAACCATCTATGGCTCTTTAACACATATTGTGTGGCTCTTGAAACCTCCCCCCCCCACTTCCTGTTGGCCGGGTTGGAGAAGGCATTTCTCTCCAAGCTGGCAGCTTGGAGAAGGCATTTAAAGTTAAAGTTGCTTTCTTTACACTTCTCCCTCCCACCCTATCTAATTTCCTTCCTTCCTTCCTTCCTTCCTTCCTTCCTTCCTTCCTTCCTTCCTTCCTTCCTTCCTTCCTTCCTTCCTTCCTTCCTTCCTTCCTTCCTTCCTTCCTTCCTTCCTTCCTTCCTCCCTCCCTCCCTCCCTCCCTTTGCGGCTCTCAAACATCTGACATCTATTCTATGTGCCTCTTAGATTAAGCAACTTTGGCCACCCCTGGTCTATATACTGGAAAAAAACAACAACACTCTTGAGAACAACAGATTTGGAATCAATCTGGAATGGAAATGAACCTGTTATTCCTGAACAATGTAATTTTTTTTCAAAAAAATGTTATTTTGTTTCTACCACAATTGTCTGGAAAATTGTCTGGATTTATATCCCGTCCTCCACTCCGAAAAGTGTCCTTTACCATCCTCTCCCACAACAGACACCCTGTGAGGTAGATGAAGATATTGGATTTATATCCCGCCCTCCAATCCGAAGAGTCTCAGAGCGGCTCACAATCTCCTTTACCTTCCTCTCCCACAACAGACACGCTGTGAGGTAGATGTAGATATTGAATTTAAATCCCGCCCTCCACTCCAAAGAGTCTCAGAGCGGCTCACAATCTCCTTTACCTTCCTCCCCCACAACAGACACCCTGTGAGGTAGATGAAGATATTGGATTTATATCCCGCCCTCCACTCCAAAGAGTCTCAGAGCGGCTCACAATCTCCTTTACCTCCCTCCCCCACAACAGACACCCTGTGAGGTAGATGAAGATATTGGATTTATATCCCACCCTCCACTCCGAACAGTCTCAGAGCGGCTCATAATCTTCTTTACCTTCCCCCCCCCACACACAACAGACACCCTGTGAGGTAGATGAAGATATTGGATTTATATCCCGTCCTCCACTCCAAAGAGTCTCAGAGCGGCTCACAATCTCCTTTACCTTTCTCCCCCACAACAGACACCCTGTGAGGTAGATGAAGATATTGGATTTATACCCCGCCCTCCACTCCAAAGAGTCTCAGAGCGGCTCGCAATCTCTTTTACCTCCCCCCCCCCCACAACCGACACCCTGTGAGGTAGATGAAGATATTGGATTTATATCCCGCCCTACACTCCAAAGAGTCTCAGAGCGGCTCACAATCTCCTTTACCTCCCCCCCCCCACAACAGACACCCTGTGAGGTAGATGAAGATATTGGATTTATATCCCGCCCTCCACTCCGAAGAGTCTCAGAGCGGCTCATAATCTCCTTTACCTTCCCCCCCCACACACAACAGACACCCTGTGAGGTACATGAAGATATTGGATTTATATCCCACCCTCCACTCAAAAGAGTCTCAGAGCGGCTCACAATCTCCTTTACCTCCGTCCCCCACAACAGACACCCTGTGAGGTAGATGAAGATATTGGATTTATATCCCACCCTGCACTCCGAAGAGTCTCAGAGCGGCTCATAATCTCCTTTACCTTCCCCCCCCCCACACACAACAGACACCCTGTGAGGTAGATGAAGATATTGGATTTATATCCCGCCCTCCACTCCGAAGAGTCTCAGAGCGGCTCATAATCTCCTTTACCTTCCCCCCCCACACACACAACAGACACCCTGTGAGGTACATGAAGATATTGGATTTATATCCCACTCTCCACTCCAAAGAGGGCGGGATATAAATCCAATATCTTCATCTACCTCACAGGGTGTCTGTTGTGGGGGAGGAAGGTAAAGGAGATTGTGAGCCGCTCTGAGACTCTTCAGAGTGGAGGGCGGAATATAAATCCAATATCTTCATCTACCTCACAGGGTGTCTGTTGTGGGGGAGGAAGGTAAAGGAGACTGTGAGCCGCTCTGAGACTCTTCGGAGTGGAGGGCGGGATATAAATCCAATATCTTCATCTACCTCACAGGGTGTCTGTTGTGGGGGAGGAAAGTAAAGGAGACTGTGAGCCGCTCTGAGACTCTTCGGAGTGGAGGGCGGGATATAAATCCAATATCTTCTTCTTTGTAGCAGGGACTCCTTTTTTCTATTAGGCCACACCCCTCTGATGCAGCCAATCCTGCAAGAACTTACAGGGCTCTTTTTACAAGACTTACGGTAAACTCTTGGAGGATTGGCTACCTCAGGGGGTGCGGCCTAATATGCAAAGGAGCGCCTGCTGCACAAAAAAGCCCTGGCGTGATAATCTAAGAGCATACCAATTGATTGTGCTTGCCTCGATTTGCCTCCCATTCGTGCCCATCTTCACTCTGATCCTATTTTTCAAAGTCCGCCTTAAGCAACAGCAGCATCAGCATGGGAAATGGAACCTTTGAGGGGTAAGGAAGGGCACGTCAGGTCATTAAGACCTATTATGTTGCGCTGCCGACAGGGTCCAGTAGATGGCAGTGCTCGTCTATGGAAATCGCCCTGGACCCACGTCATTATGGTCAGCTCCTAAAATGGGCCCCGCTGTCCATCTTAAGTAAAACTTTAATTCAAACGTTAAGTTGTTTGGTGGGCGCCTTGGCCATAGAGCTATTGAAAGAAAAAGAATAACAATTCTTCCTCTGTTTTTTTTTCAGCTGGGATGGAGAAAGTAGAGAAAGAAGTCCTTTTCTCCCTTTCTCACAATACAAGAACTCGTGGGCATTCGATGAAATTGCTGAGCAGTCAGGTTAGAATGGATAAAAGGAAGGACTTCTTCACCCAAAGGGTGATTAAGATGTGGAATTCTCTGCCACAGGAGGTGGTGGCGGCTACAAGCATAGCCAGCTTCAAGAGGGGTTTAGATAAACATATAGAGCAGATGTCCATCAGTGGCTAATAGCCACAGTGTGTGTGTGTGTGTGTGTGTATATATATATAACACTTTTTTGGCCACTGTGTGACATGGAGTGTTGGACTGGATGGGCCATTGGCCTGATCCAACATGGCTTCTCTTATGTTCATATGTTCAGCTGTCTTTCCCTCCTTTCTTCTTCACCGGCTGCTTTCTTTTATATGGCATTCCTTTTGGGACTGTCATTTCATTTCATTTCATTTCATTTCATTTCATTTCATTTCTTCTTCTTTTTTTATTTTAAAACCTGCAGCTTTATTTAATCTTAATGCATTACAGCAATGCCAGAAACAAGAATGCAAAAATATAATCAAAGAAGAACCAATTAAATAAATATATATAAAACCAATGCAACAAAAATAATTATATATAATATACAAAAATAAATATATATAAAACCAATGCAACAAAAATAATTGAGCAAACAAAGAAGTAAAGCTGTCTTAAATGAGTACAGGAAGAACATGAACAAGATTTACATAAAACCCCGTAGCAAAATGATAATATAAACAAATAAGAAATAGAAATTAAAAATAATAGTAATAACAATAATAATGGAGGAAAAAAGAAAAAGGAGGGAGGAGAATATAAATAAATATATACACATATACATACACATATATAAACACACACACACACACACATATATATATATATACATACACATTCAAACATATACATGAGAAATGGCACTATCATTTCTGATGGGCATCTATAAATCAGGAGTTGAATCCAGCACTTGTAATCTTACTAGCTCCATCAACCAAGTTGTGTCTATGGAGGAAGGCAGCTGATGGTTGGAATCCAACCAACCGTCAGCAAAAGAGGCACAGTTTCCCCCTGTATCTTTCTCCCTTCCCCAGCTGTTCCTTTCAACTGTTGGAAATAGGGTGGCCAGGCTGGGAAACTCCTGGAGATTTGGGGATGGAGCCTGAGAGGACAGAACGTCTCAGTGAGAGCCAGTTTGGTGTAGTGGTTAAGTGTGTGGACTCTTATCTGGGAGAACCGGGTTTGATTCCCCACTTATCCACTTGCAACTGCAAGAATGGTCTTCTTGGTCTTCGTCATCTTCATCTTTGTCTTGGTCTTGGTCTTCGCACAATGTCACAGAGTCCACCTTCTGAAACATGTTTGTTTACCTTTGTGGACTGGAAGAAGGAATTCTCTGCATGGAGACTTTCCTTGGCATTTCCTTGGCATTTCTGAACAGGAGCACAATTCCTAATATTTGTCACCTGCAATGTGGCTCTTGCGGCGCTCCCAAAACACATGGGGCTGTGTTTATTTATTTCAGAAGTGGGGGACTTTGTTTTTCTGCCAAGGGCCATGTGGATATTTATAACACCATTCACGGGCCATAAAAAATTATCCGCTTAAAAAACAGTGCTCCGCCGAGGGAGAATGATTCAGGCCGGCAAAATAAATGCAAATCATTGTTTTTCTGTTTGAAGTCATGTGGGGAGAGCCTAGTCTGGCACAAACACATACACACACAAACCCAGCCCGCTCCCCTAGGCAAATGTATATGTTCCGGGCATTTTTGTAGAAAAAAATCAGTAGAAACGCAGTAGCATATTAGACCACATCCCTAGGGTTGCCAAGTCGAATTCGAGAAATATCTGGGGACTTTGGGGGTGGAGCCAGGAGACTTTGGGGGTGGAGCCAGGAGACATTAGGGGTGGAGCCAAGAGCAAGACTGTGACAAGCATCATTGAACTCCAAAGGGAGTTCTGGCCATCACATTTAAAGGGACAGCACACCTTTTCAATTCCTTCCTTCCATAGGAAATCATGAAGGATAGGGTCGCCTTCTTTTGGGGCTCATAGAATTGGACCCCCTGGTCCAATCTTTTTGAAACTTGGGGGGTATTTTGGGGAGAGGCACTAGATGCTATACTGAAAATTTGGTGCCTCTACCCCAAAAAACAGCTCCCCCAGAGCCCCAGATACCCGCGGATCAATTCTCCATGATTTTCTAAGGGAATAAATCTCCATAGGGAATAACAGTTCCCAGCAGACATTTCCCTCCCCTCCCCCCGCTTTCTGACAACCCTGAAGCGGGGGGAGGGCCTCCAAACCGGGGGTTCCCCTGCCCCCACCTGGGGATTGGCAACCCTACACATCCCCTAATATTAGCATATTAGGTCACACTCTCATTAGCATATTAGGCCACACCATCTGGGATAATCAAGTGCAAACTAGGGTTGCCAAATCAAACCCCAGAAATATCTGGGGACTTTGGGGGTGGAGCCAGGAGACTTTGGGGGTGGAGCCAGGAGACACTGGGGTGGAGCTAGGGGGAGGGGCGGAAACGGCGCCGGGGAGCGTGGTGAACCACCCCGCAGCCTCTTCTCCGCTCGCCGTGCTGCTCCTCCGAGATGGGCTCAGCCTGAGCCCATCTCGGAAGAGCAGCCACGGAGCAGAGCAGAGGCTGCAGCGGCGCAGCGGCCTCTTCTCCGCTCGCCATGCTGCTCCCCTGAGCCCATCTCGGAAGAGCAGCCATGGAGCGGAGCAGAGGCTGCAGCGGCGCGGCGGCCTCTTCTCCGCTCGCCGTGCTGCTCCTCCGAGATGGGCTCAGGCTGAGCCCATCTTAGAAGAGCAGCCACGGCGAGCGGAGAAGAGGCCGCCGTGCCGCTGCCGCCTCTGGGGTGGAAGCGGAGGTGGGGTGGGTGGAGGCAGGCCGGGGGCGTGGCGAGCCGCAAGTCCGGGTCCTAAAAGGGCCCGGATTCGCGGCTTGCCATGCTCCTGGCCTGCCTCGCCCTCCCCTGCGCTGCTGCCGTCTCTTGGCTGCTCCTCCGAGATGGGCTCAGCCTGGGCCCATCTCGGAGGAGAAAGTGCGGTGGGCGGCAGCGCCATGGCGCGGCGGCCTTGCTGGCTCCAGGATCCGGCGGCTCGGTGCCGTTTCCCCCTTCTCCCCCCGCTTCCATTTTTTGGGAGAGCGGGGGAAGAGGGTGGAAATCCTGGGGTCCCCCGCCAGGGCGGGAGGTTTGGGAAGCCTAGTGCAAACTGAACTGTGACAGTAACTTTTCTGGGCCCTGCAGCAATTCTGGCTGGCCAGCCAGGCCCCACAAAGTCTGCACAGTACATCTGGGCCCTGTGATCCCTGCCTGGCCCTGGGGAGGCTGCTACACAGTGCAGCTGGGCCCCACGATTCTCGCTGGCCAGCCAGGCCCCAGGGAGGCTGCCACATGGCTCAGTTCGGTCCAGCAATCCCCGAGGGCCACACCTAAGGTTGCCAAGTCCAATTTAAGAAATATCTGGGGACTTTGTGGATGGAGCCAGCAGACATTAGGGGTGGGGCCAAGATCAAGGCTGTGACAAGCATCATTGAACTCCAAAGGGAGTTCTGGCCATCACATTTAAAGGGTCGGCACACCTTTTCAATGCCTTCCTTCCATAAAAAAATAATGAAGGATAGGGGCACCTTCTTTTGGGGCTCATAGAATTCGACCCCCTGTTCCAATAGTTTTGAAACTTGGGGGATATTTTGGGGAGAGGCACTAGATGCTGTACTGAAAATTTGGTGCTTCTACCTCAAATAAACAGTCCCCCCAAGCCCCAGATACCCACGAATCAATTCTCCATTTTTTTCTATGGGAATAAATCTCCATAGGAAATAACAGAGTTCCCAGCAGACATTTCCCTCCCCTCCCCCGCTTTCTGATGACCCTGAAGCGAGGGGAGGGTCTCCAAACCGGGGGATCCCCTGACCCCACCTGGGGATTGGCAACCCTAGCCACACCAAGTGACCCCGAGGGCCATATATGGCCCTTGGGATGGAGGTTCCCCACCCCTGATTTATTTTATTTTTAAATTTTATTCAATTTATAGGCCACTCTTTCCTGCAGAACAGGCTCAGGGAAAGATCTATGGAAAAGGAAGACTGAGAAGTGACATTCAGCGGAAGGATGGAAAGCTGAAGGAAGCGGCTGGAGGTAAGATCCAGGGTGCACACAGTCTAGCTGGGGCAAAGGACAACGGGAGGCAAGGATGGCGTTCTTCACTTTATCCTGAGGAGAACCTGGTGGCCAGGATATTCCTGGACACCAGCAGGGGATGGGAAAGAGCTGCCAGACCCAGGCTGGGAAACACCTAGAGGTTTGGTGATGGAGACTGAGGAAGACAAGAACCTCAGTGGAGCACAGCCGTAGAGTCCACCTTCCCAAGCATCCATTTTTCTCCAGAGGGACTGATCTCTGAAGTCTGGAGATGAGCTGGAATTCCATGGAATCCCCAGGCCTCACCTGGAGGCTGGCATCCCTACCTGAAAGGGTCATGTGGGACGTTTGTGGCTGAAAGGACGAGGGACTGTAGCGAGGAAGCGGCAAAACAGACCTCCATCCTCTTTTGCCTGCAACTAATGTCGTTCAAAAAAAATAAGGGCTTTTTTTGTGGCGGGAAATGCTTTGCAGATTAGGCCACACCCCCCCCCCGATGTAGCCAATCCTCCTGGATCTTACAGTAGCCCTGTACGAAGAGCCCTGTAAGCTCCAGGAGGATTGGCAACATCGGGGGGGGGGTGTGGCCTAACACACAAAGGAGTTCCTGCCATAAAAAAAAATCCCTGGAAAAAAAATAAAAGGGTTACAGACATAAGAAAAGACCTGCTGGATGAGACCAGAAACCCATCTAGTCCTGTCTCACCCAGTCGCCAACCGGTTGCCCCAGAGGGCCAATAAACAAAACATGGAGGACAGGTCTTTCCTTTTTTGTAGCAGGGACTTATTTGCATATTAGGCCACACTAGGCTTGCCAATCCCCAGGTCCCAGTGAGGGTTCTTCCACTTTCCCAGGCTCCTTCCTGCCCCCAGTCAGCTGGCTGTCAGGGGGAAGCCCCTCCTCCAGAGGACCATGTGCCTTTCCACCTCTGGAGGCTTCAGTCTCCGATTGAAAGCTTCCTCTTGGGATGGTGTGTCTGTGTTACTTTGAAGAAGTTGGCAGCAACTCGTGAGTGGAGAGGCCAATCCCTTGCTTCAGAGTCACCAGAAACGGGGAGGGTGGGGAGGGAAACGTCTGCTGAGCACTTCATTATTCCCTATGTGGAGATCGATTCTCATAGGATATAATGGGGAATTGATCTGGAGGTTTCGGGAGCTCTGGGGGAGCTGTTTTTTGAGGTAGAAGCACCAAATTTTCAGTATAGTATCTAGTGCTTCTCCCCAAAGTACCCCCTTAAGTTTCAAAATGATTGGACGAGGGGGTCCAATTCTATGAGCCCCAAAAGAAGGTGCCCCTATCCTTCATTATTTCCTATGGAAGGAAGACATTTAAAAAGGTGTGCTGTCCTTTTAAATGTGATGGCTAGAACTCCCTTGGAGTTCAATTATGCTTGTCACACCCTTGTTCCTGACTCCACCCCCAAAGTCTCCTGGCTCCACCCCCAAAGTCCCCAGATATTTCTTGAATTGGAATTGGCAACCCTAGGCCACACAGCCCTAGGCTCAGCCCTACCCTTCTCGCACCCTGCCCCCACCCCTGAGTCACCAGGCCTGCCACCTACTCATGAGTAGCTCCGCGGCTGCCGCCTACTCGCAAGTAGCCCCATGAGTAGGTGACAGGTGCGGGGCTACTCATGAATAGGCAGCCGGTGTGGGGCTACTCGTGGGAAGGGATGGCAGGAGGAAGATGCAGGCAGACAGGTAAACTAGGTGCCCCCTCCCCTCCCCTGAGCATGGCATGACTCAGCGCAGCCCTACCGGCTTCGATGCAGCTTCTTATCCTTCTTTGAAGAAGGCACTGGAGGAGGCTTCTCCCCTTTCCTTTCCAGAACTGGAGGGGAAGGGGAGTGAAGCCTCCTCCAGTGCGGTCTTCAAAGAAGGATAAGATGCTGGCTGCGTTGAAGCCGGAAGGGCTGAGCCTCGGCGTGATGCACTCTGATTGTGTGGCGGGGGGGGGGGCAGAAAGGGAAAGGAAGGAAAGTGGCAGTGGCGGAGAGGAGAGGGGCAGGCAGGCAAACTAAGCATTTGTCATGAGCACTGGGGGGAGTCAAATTCTGCACCCCTTCCCTCTCGGTACCTAGGAAAGCGCCCAGTTTGCCTAGTGGGCGAGCCGGCCCTGCACAATCCTGATTCAGCCAATCCTCCAAGAGAAGAAGAAGAAGATGAAGAAGATATTGGATTTATATCTTGCCCTCCACTCTGAAGAGTCTCAGAGCGGCTCACAATCTCCTTTCCCTTCCCCCCACTCACAACAGACACCCTGTGAGGTAGATGAAGATATTAGATTTATATCCCACCCTCCACTCCAAAGAGTCTCAGAGCAGCTCACAATCTCCTTTACCTTCCTCCCCCACAACAGACACCCTGTGAGGTAGATGAAGATATTGGATTCATATCCCGCCCTCCACTCTGAAGAGTCTCAGAGCAGCTCACAATCTCCTTTACCTTCCTCCCCCACAACAGACACCCTGTGAGGTAGATGAAGATACTGGATTTATATCCCACCCTCCACTCCGAAGAGTCTCAGAGCAGCTCACAATCTCCTTTACCTTCCTCCCCCGCAACAGACACCCTGTGAGGTGGGTGGGGCTGGAGAGGGCTCTCCCAGCAGCTGCCCTTTCAAGGACAACCTCTGCCAGAGCTATGGCTGACCCAAGGCCATTCCAGCAGGTGCAAGTGGAGAAGTGGGGAATCGAACCCGGTTCTCCCAGATAAGGGTCCGCACACTTAACCACTACACCAAACTGGCTCTTACGGGGATCTTATTACAGGGCTTACTGTAAGCTCCAGGAGGATTGGCTGCATCAGGGGTGTGTGACCTAATATGCAAAGGAGTTCCTGCTGCAGAAAAAAAGCCCACCTGAGTCTATATTTGGAGGCGGTCACCCTTATCGTATTCAGGTCCGCTTTGACTCTTGCATCTGAGGCAGTGCAAAGGCACCCACATTTTGGCAAGCATCATAAAACAGGTCAAGTCCTGACTCTCCTGGAAGCAACGTTGAGAGACGAGCACCGGCGCCTGTTGCCAGCTCTCTACCACATCACAGAGGCCTCAAATCCATTCTGCCCAATGGGGCCGAGCAGAAATAACAAACCTGGGATTCCATGCGAGGGCTTGGGTGGCTCTAGTCTGCAGCTGAAGTTCCTCCCAAAATACCCCTGCCAGGAGCCTTTTAATTTAGACCACAAGCGAGGAAGCAATTTGGCAAGAATCTCCTCTTCTGAAGATAACTCCTGCCCTCCTCTCCCTGCCCCGTCGTATGCCAGCGGGGACATAGTTTGCCTCTTTGTTCTCTTTTTTAAGCAGCAAAGCAAAGTACCTGAGTAGATGTACTGGGGGGGGGGGGGAGAGAGAGAGATTCTTTCGCAGAAGCGTTATCTTTCTCTTCATCCAATCCCCCGGCCCCATAGAGGGAGTTATTTCAGAAGCAGCTGTAAAGAGACCAAAATACTTGGCCAACGGAGGCTAAAATTGGCCTGGGTGTTGTTGGTTTCTCTTTGTGCCTTCTTCCTCTTAGCTACGAGGGATCCCTCTTCTTCACAAGTCAAGAATGGGATGCTCACTTAGGTTCATTCGCACATGCTAAGGAATGCCGCTTTCGTCCATTTGCAAGCGGATTTTTGCCAGTTCACACAGTACAATCCAGTTGCTAAGCGGACTGAAAATGGATTGAAAGTGGGTTTACTGAGCGTGTGTGAAAGTGCTAAATGAGCCGGTTTGGTGTAGTGGTGAAGTGTGCGGACTCTTATCTGGGAGAACCGGGTTTGATTCCCCGCTCCTCCACTTGCACCTGCTAGCATGGCCTTGGGTCAGCCATAGCTCTGGCAGAGGTTGTCCTTGAAAGGGCAGCTGCTGTGAGAGCCCTCTCCAGCCCCACCCGCCTCACAGGGTGTCTGTTGTGGGGGAGGAAGGTAAAGGAGATTGTGAGCCGCTCTGAGATTTGGAGTGGAGGGTGGGATATAAATCCAGTATCTTCACCTACCTCACAGGGGGTCTGTTGTGGGGGAGGAAGGTAAAGGAGATTGTGAGCCGCTCTGAGACTCTTTGGAGTGGAGGGCGGGATATAAATCCAAAATCTTCTTCTTCTTCTTCTAAATGGTCTTCTTTGATAGCGTCAGAAACTCCAAATCCATGAACTTTTCCTCCTGCTTTCATGCTCATTTGCTGCTTTCCACTTTCTTCGTTGTTCTCTCCTTTAAGCAGCAAAGTAGCGGCGGCCACAGCTTTTCTTGGGGGCAGATAGCCCACCAGTCTCAAACAGCTATTCTCTCACAACAATACAACATCTAATTTGAACAAGGGCCCTGGAACTAGAATCATAGAGTTGGAAGAGACTTTGAGGGTCATCTAGTCCAACCCCCTGCACAATGCAGGAAAGTCACAAATACAGCCCCCTAAATTCACAGGATCTTCATTGCTGTCAGATGACCATCTAGCATCTGTTTAAAAACCTCCAAGGAAGGAGAGCCCACCACCTCCCGAGGAAGCCTGTTCCGCTGAGGAACCGCTCTAACGGTCAGGAGGTTCTTCCTAATGTTGAGCGAGAAACTTTTTTGATTTAATTTCAACCCATTGGTTCTGGTTCTACCTTCCGGAAATAATACCACACCATCTTCTATATGACAGCCCTTTAAGTACTTGAAGATGGTGATCATAAATTCTTCATTGCTGTCAAATGGCCATCTGGCCTCTGTTTAAAACCTCCAAGGAAGGAGAGCCCACCACCTCCCGAGGAAGCCCGTTCCACTGAGGAACCGCTCTAACGATCAGGAAGTTCTTCCTAAAGTTGAGCCGGAAACTTTTTTGATTTAATTTCAACCCATTGGTTCTGATCCTACCTTCTGGGGCCACAGAAAACAATTCCACACCATCCTCTAGATGACAGCCCTTCAAGGACTTGAAGATGGTGATCCTATCACCTCATCCCCAGCTCCTTCAACCTTTCTTCATAGGACTTGGTCTCCAGACCCCTCACCATCTTTGTCGCCCTCCTCTGGACCCGTTCCAGCTTGTCTAGAGCCTTCTTAAGATGCGGAGCCCAAAACTGACTACAGTGCTCCAGGTGAGGTCTTACCAGAGCAGAGCAAAGTGATATCACGTCACGTGATCTGAACGCTATACCTTTGTCAATACAGCCCAAAATTGCATTTGTCTTTTTAGCCACCATATCACACTGTTGACTCATGTTCAGTATATGGTTCACGAGAACTTGCAATAAACCCAGATGACATCTTTGCTGCCGCGTGCGCCCAGACAACACAATCATTGGACCTAACCATTTCAATTACATCATCTCAGGAGATCACCAGCCACAAACCTGGAGGATGGCACCCCTGTAAAACAACAAACATCCGCTTTACCTCACATACCTAAAACGGGCATTAGAAAAGTTCGGGGTGATGAGGTATGGCCAGGGCTTTTTTATTTTTTCGTAGCAGGAACTCCTTGCGTATTAGGCCATACACCCCTGATGTAGCTAGGGTTGCCAATCCCCAGGTGGGGGCAGGGGATCTCCTGGTTTGGAGGCCCTCCCCCCACTTCAGGGTCATCAGAAAGAGGGGGGGGGAAGTCAGCTTGGCACTCCATTATTCCCTATGGAGACCTATTCCTATCAGGGATAATATAGTATTGATCTGAAGGTATCTGGGCTGTTTGTTGAGGGCTGTTTGTTGAGGTAGAGGCACAAATTTTGCAGCGTAGCATTCAGTGCCTCTCTTTGAAATATCCTCCAGGTCTCAAAAGGATTAGACCCGGGGGTCCAATTCTATGAGCCCCCCAAAGAAGATGCCCCTATCCTTCATTATTTCCAGTGGAGGGAAGGCATTGAAAAGGCGTGCGGTCCCTTTCAATGCAATGGCCAGAACTCCCTTTGGAGTTCAACTATGCTTGTCACAACCTTGCTCCTGGCTCCGCCCCCAAAGTCTCCTGGCTCTGCCCCCAAAGTCCTCAGATATTGCTTGAATTGGACTTGGCAACCCTAGATATAGCCAATCCTCCAAGAGCTTACAGGGCTCTTCGTACAGGGCCTACTGTAAGCTCCAGAAGGATTGGCTACATCAAGGGGTGTGGCCTAATATGCAAAGGAGGCTCCTGCTAGAATTTGACCCCTGTAGCCAGTCCTCCAAGAGCTTACAGGGCTCTTAGTACAGAGCCTACTGTAAGCTCCAGGATGATTGGCTACATCAGGGGTTTGTGGCCTAATATGCAAAGGAGGTCCTACTACATAAAAAAAGGCCCTAAGTATGGCATATTTCTCCATGCTGAGGGATTTATTATTGGTAAAAAGGTATAAATTGGTAAAAAGGTATTATTGGTAAAAAGGTATTAATGTGTTCTTAATGTTTTATTATTGTATTGTTCATTTTAAATGTTGTAAGCCGCCCTGAGCCTGCTCTGGCGGGGGAGGGCGGGGTATAAATAAAATTTTACATTACATTACATTACATAAAAAGCAATAACAAGAGGAAGGTCTGGTAGTGGTAATGTAGTGTAGTGTAACAAGAAGGGACGGTGGCTCAGTGGTAGAGCATCTGCTTGGGAAGCAGAAGGTCCCAGGTTCAATCCCTGGCATCTCCAAAAAAGGGTCCAGGCAAATAGGTGTGAAAAACCTCAGCTTGAGACCCTGGAGAGCTGCTGCCAGTCTGAGAAGACAAGACTGACTTTGATGGACCAAGGGTCTGATTCAGTATAAGGCAGCTTCATATGTTCATAAGAGGTAGTGTAAAGGTAACCCCCTTTAAACATTTATCTATTTAGCATACACATTAGCAGTTTTCCCTCTCTTGAAAATAAAAAAAGCTCAAAATCACTGACGATGTTTTCAAATATATATATATATTTTAAAAAAACCTTCTTAAGAAGATATTGGATTTATATCCCGCCCTATACTCTAAGTTTCAGAGCAGTCACAATCTCCTTTACCTCTTCCCTCTCCCCCCCTGACACGCACACGACAGACACCCTGTGAGGTGAGTAAGGCTGAGAGAGCTCTTACAGCAGCTGCCCTTTCAAGGACAACTCCTAGGAAAGGTATGGCTGACCCAAGGCCATTCCAGCAGCTGCAAGTGGAGGAGTGGGGAATCAAACCTGGTTCTCCCAGATAAGAAGAAGAAGATATTGGATTTATATCCCACCCTCCATTTCGAAGAGTCTCAGAGCGGCTCACAATCTCCTTTACCTTCCTCCCCCACAACAGACACCCTGTGAGGTGGGTGGGGCTGAGAGGGCTCTCACAGCAGCTGCCCTTTCAAGGACAACCTCTGCCAGAGCTATTGCTGACCCAAGGCCATTCCAGCAGCTGCAAATGGAGGAGTGGGGAATCAAACCCGGTTCTCCCAGATAAGAGTCTGTTTGCAGCAAACTGGCTCTCTTCGTTGAAAAACCACCCAAACCCAGTAGTCATTACGAATTAAAAATCAACAAAAGCAGAAGGTACAAGAACCTAAAAACATAGTGAAGCAATGGTGGGAGAGCAATTTGTAAATTCACATGCAGTAGGGTGACCATATTTCGAAAAGCAAAAAAGAGGACTTGTTTCCCAACCAACTCCTTCAAACACTGTGACAAATCTCATTTAAAAACAAGAACAACGACCCTGCTCTCTAACTGGTGACAACTGCCTTTAGCTGGGAAAATTCCTAACCAAACCCCAAAAAGAAGACATTTTCATCAGTTTTTTAAAAAGAGCCCCCAAAACAATGGAGCTCAAAAACGGGAGGACATGTCCTCTAAAAAGAGAACATCTGTAATACAGTGAACATTTCCCTATCTCCCTTCTCTGCTGCAGCTTCCCTCCTTTCCCCAAAGTTCCCTCTAACTTCCACCCAGCTTCCTTCCCTACACCTCTCCTTCCTTCTACACCCCCCCTCCCAGGGCCTCCCCCTCGGCTCACTTTGCCTTTCATTGCACTGAAGTTAGCCTTACTTGAAGCAACATCATTTCTCTCTGTTGCTGCTACCGTGAGGTTGCTGGAGTTTAAGGACACCTTTCCCCCCCCTTTCCTTTCCCTAAATATCCATCTTTTGGTTTTACAAGTACTTTTCGCTGGTTTGGATGGACAGAGATTCAGGGCTGGCTGCCTCCTGCTGAAGTTCCCCTGCTGAGATCGGATCGCTTTGCTTTAAACTCGGAGAAGCGGGTTTTCTGCTTTGGCTTCAAGTGCATTTTGGCTGTGCTTTGGGAAGCAGTCGCTCCCGTTGGAAACTCTCAGCGTTTTTCTTCAACAGGTCAGTGACATTCTTACAGTCCCTTGAGCGGCTATAAAAACTTGATTGCTTCCCTGGTGGTTTCACCTTCTTGTTTATTGGGTGGTCTCTTGGGGAAAGCATATGTATTCTTTTGGGTTATTGAATTTTGGGAAGTAAAACCTTTTTTTTGGGGGGGGGGGACCATCATCGTTTGCAAAACCAGAAGCAAGCTTTTTAAAATTATACACAACTCTTAATGCATAGGTGTCGAAAATCACATAAGGCCGCGCCGCTGCTAGCGGGGTAAAACTGCATTTTTCCTCACTCGAAAGAACTTTCTTGGCACGTTTTTTGACTTTCCCCTGTACGCTAGGCTTGTACCTCATGTTGCAACAGGTAGGGACGATTGCAGACTTTCAACATGTTTAATGCTTGCAACTGAAGTTCCCTCAAAGCTGAGTGAGTGTGAGTTAGCTCACAGTTTTTTCGCCTCCGGCTCACACATTTTTCTCTTCGCTCAGGAAAAAAATGGTCCCGGAGCAAACTAATTGATGAGGCAGCTCACAGTTTTATTGCCAGTAGCTCACAAAAGTAGAATTTTTGCTCGCAGGACTCCACAGCTTAGAGGGCGTATTGCCTGTAATGTTTTGTAGGTGATTCCCCCCCCTTCTGGAGTCACAGATACATATTTACACTGTTGCTATCTGAGACGGGACCCGTTTTCTTTGGCATAAATAGCCTACGAGGCTACTCTACAGTAAGTTATTTACGGCTGCTCACCTTTCGACTGGGGTAAGAGTATCAACTGAGCAAAGTTATGCAGTGAATGGAGTGATATCCCTTTTAAAACCAGTGCTGGTCTGTATTCCTAGTTGTCAACAGACTCCAAACAAACCGGTAGTTCAAGTCACGCTTAAGCAGATCCCCGCGCTGTACCCCTCTGCCCGCTCAGCTGATATCTAATTCTGTTCCTACTGAGACTTCTGTAAGTGTTTAAGAATAGGATGCTAAAGTTGGAAAGAGGAGTGGATTGTCAATGCAGGCACAGCCACGGTCAGCAGAGAGAATAGCTGCCACTAGAAACAGGGGTGACACCCCTATTTAGAGCTCTCTCCCCAGAGAGCTCTCAGGACTGCTCCATTACAGTCTGCCATAGGCTGTTGAGGCAACAAGTCACTTCTGAAGGTTTCTTAGTCTCATCTGAGTTTTGCTGCTGTTTAGGGTTGCCAAGTCCAGTTCAAGAAATATCTGGAGACTTTGGGGGTGGAGCCAGGAGACTTTGGGGTGGAGCCGGGAGACTTTGGAGGTGGAGCTGGGAGACTTTGGGGTGGAGCCGGGAGACTTTGGGGTGGAGCCGGGAGATTTTGGAGCTGGAGCTGGGAGACTTTGGGGTGGAGCCAGGAGGCTTTGGAGGTGGAGCCGGGAGACTTTGGCAGGGGTTTCGCGAATCAGTCTACCATGCCTAGTTGCTTCTTTTTTCACTTCTGCTGTGACATAGCCGGGGCTGGGCCCACGTCATCCCCAGGGGTGAACAAAAGTCACTGCTGGAATGCCCTTGGGCCAGCCATAGCTCTCGCAGGAGTTGTCTTTGAAAGGGCAACTTTTGAGAGAACTCTCTCAGCCCCACCCACCTCACAGGGTGTCTGTTGTTGGGGAAGACTCCTTCAATCAAAAGTGACTCCTTCAATCAAGGCTGGCATGACACTGTTAAGTACAACTAGGGCTTTGTTTTGTAACAGGAACCCTGGAGCTTACAGGGCAATTAGTCCAAGGTCTACTGTAAGCTCTTGGAGGATTGGCTACATCAGGCAAGTGTGGCCTAATATGCAAAGGAGTTCCTGCTACAAAAAAAGCCCTGTCATTTGTCTTGTGTGCTCTGCGCCTTTGATTACCTGAGCCAATGAGAGAGCACTCTGACTTTAATCCAGCCCTGCTGGATCAGACCAGTTGTCCATCTGGTCCAGTGCCTTATTTCCCACAGCAGCACAAGGGCCAAATGGCCAAGACCTTATGAAGGAGAGAGAGAATGAGGGTGTGTGTGAGAATATAAAGATCCTGGACACTGGAACCATTTGAAACCGTATCTTTACTTTTTTGCGAGATTTGCTCGTATGTTCATATACTTGTGAAGAAGAAGAAGACTGCGTATTTATACTCCGCCCTTCTCTCTGAATCAGAGACTCAGAGTGGCTTACAATCTCCTATATCTTATCCCCCCACAACAGACACCCTGTGAGGCGGGTGGGGTTTTGAGAGTTCTCCCAAAAGTTGCCCTTTCAAAGACAACTCCTGCGAGAGCTATGGCTGACCCAAGGCCATTCCAGCAGCTGCAAGTGGAGGAGTGGGGAATCAAACCCGGTTCTTCCAGATAAGAGTCCACGCACTTAACCATTACACCAAACTGGCTCTCTGTGAAATTGTACAAAATATTTTGTGTCTTCCGTTTCTATCACTGGTCATTTCAGGGTAAAAAAAAATTGTGCTGTGTGTCAGAACGAGCTTTTGATGCTGGTAAAAAAACGATTATGACACTTTCGAAAGCGCTTTCTCCCTCGGATATGTGCTGGGACATTCTTCTGTCGGTGTTTCTCATGGAATGCTTTGTAGTGTTCCGCTTTGAGGCCGCGCTTTTATTTATCGTGTTGTAATATTTCACCCTGGAGGCGCACATTTTTAATCACTCTAAAATCTTCCCCTCTCAGGCTTCCCTGGTGAGGAGAAAGTGCTAGAAGGAGCAGAGAATCCCCTGTTAGTGTCTCTGAATAACAAACACAAGGTTTTCTGTCACTCCTGTGATTTTGTGTGTGTGTGCATGGCTTTTTTTTGGTAGAAAATGACCAGCTCTAGTCATTTGCATATAAAGCCACACCTCCTTGGTGTCACCATTGTTTTGCACATGGCTTTTTGCCGGAAAAGTCCAGCAGGGACTCATTTGCATATTAGGCCACACCCCTGACTCATCCGGAACTGTGTTCCTACTCAAAAAAGGTCCTCTACGTGTGCGTGCGTGTGCAGCTCACGCTTTGTTCAAGCAGCTCAAGGCAGCAGTGTACATTACCCACATCCCCCTCTGTTTTATGCTCACAACCACCTTGTGAGGTGTTAGCAAAATCTGAATATGCGGAGAAGTGGAGCACAAGCTGTTTGCATCATAAAGTAGACTTATTAGAAGAACCAACTTGGTAGGAAGGAGGAAAGAAAGCGTTCTGTCGACGAGAAGTCAGTGACAAAGTGTGATTAGTGAACCTGGGGTGGGGAGAACCCAATAAACCAGGGGTGTCAAACATGCAGTTCGGGGGCCGAATCAGGCCCCCACAGGTCTCCTCAAGCAACTGGCTGTCATCTCCTTCCTTCTCCCTATATCTTGCGCCCTTCTGCATAACAGCTTGCTCTGCAAGTCTTGCTCAATCGCACAGGAGCTACAGAGCAAAACCTCTATTTTCTCCATTGGCTGAGGCTCCTCCCTTGGGGAGGAAGGGGGGAGGAAGAGCTTGCTTTGCCAGTCTCTTTCAATCGCACAGCAGAGCTACTGTGCCAAGCCTCTTTTCCTTCTATTGGCTGAGGCTCCTCCCCCTCCTGGTCTCCTGGGGAAGGAAGGAAAGAGCCAGAGCTTCCTTTGCCCAGTTCCCTGGATCCCGTGGGAGAAATACAAAGAAAGCACCTTTAAGACCGATGAGTGCTAATGTTTTAAGCATGTTTTAAGTTTTTAAATATATATATATTTAATAGAGTTTGTCTGTGTCCTTTATAAAGTTTATATCTCTGCTACCTAATCTTAAATAGGTACACGCATGGCCTGGTCTGACATGGCCCAGCCCAACATGGCCCTGCCTAACAAGGCCACATTTATGTCAGATTCGGCCCTCATAACAAATGAATTTGACACCCCTGCAATAAGCCAATCAGGAGACAATTTGAAAAAGGGCAGGAAATTCCCGATCTTACTATGCTAACTGGTTGTCCTCTCTGCTGCACTGCCGCCCCCTGCAGGATCTTGCCGTCATTCTTTCTTCATTTGTGTGCAATAGCCCTTGTATGCCGCAACCTTTTGTGGCTAGCTCCGCCTCCATTTGCAGCCATTTTGTAGCGACTGTAGCTTTTTACATCTTCTGATTTTTATTATTTATTTATTTATTTTTGCTAAAGCTCACTGTGAGGTATTCCAAATGGAATAGTAGAGAAGGGGCAGCCCCCGGGAGAATTTGGGTTGCTGACCAAGGGGCAAGCTGCAATCTCAGCTTCCTCTTGCGAGAGATGAAGAAAATAAATTGCCTTACTTAACGATGGGCTCCCATAAAGTATCTTTCCAGCAACATGGCCCTTCTTTCAGATGGAGTAAGAACACTTGTTTCTGTTGGCTCTCGCATTTCATAACATACTCAAGGCTTGGCTTGGTCATTTCTCCTCCTTTCACTGTTTAATTACATTGTCCTCTGCAGTGTAATTTTAAGAGCTGTTTTTGTGCCTGGGTGTGTGGATTCTTCCCAGTTAGATGGCTAAATACTTCTTTATGCTAATCGAGTTTCGCTTGGATCGGCAATGCCACGGTGCTTCTCTCCCCATTTAATTCAAAACAAGCCTCACTGGTATTAGATTTGCATTGTCAGTTTTCCTTCTATGGGATATGCTCTCCATATGTATTTTCTTAATAAGCCTTTTTTCTCCTTATAGAGGTTTTAATACAGTAGGAATCCATTCCATGTTCTCGAACTGCAGACTTGCTGTTCACCTTGTGTATTTGGTAAATGCAGACAATAGGAAATGAAGGGAGAAAGCCTGAGCAGCTCTAGTCAGAAGTAAGTCCTATTTTATTCAGTGGATCTTATTCCGAAGAAAGTATTCTGAGGACTACACCCAATAGCTGAGCCAGCGTGGTGCAGGGGTTAGGGCAGGGGTGTCAAAGATGCAGCCCAGGGGCCAAATCAGGCCCTCAGAGGGCTCCTAGCAGGCCCCCAAGCAACTGGCTGCCATCTGCTTCCTTCTCCCTCTCTCTTGCTTCCTTCTGCATCACAGCTTGCTTTGCCAGGCTTGCTCAATCGCACAGCAGCTACAGAGCAAAACCTCTATTTTCTCCATTGGCTGAGGCTCCTCCCTTGGAGGGGAAAGCGGGGGGAGGATGAGCTTACTTTGCCAGGCTCTTTCAATCGCACAGCAGAGCTACCAAGCCAAGCCTCTCTTCCTTCTATTGGCTGACGCTCCTCCCCCTCCAGGTTTCCTGGGGAAAAAAGGAAAGAGCCAGAGCTTCCTTTGCCCAGTTTGCTGGATCCCATGGGAGAGATACAAAGAAAGCACCTTTAAGACCAACGAGTGCTTTAAAACCAACAAGTTTTAAGCATGTTTTATTTTTAAGGTTTTTTTTTTAAATTGTGTTTGTCTGTGTCCTTTATAGAGTTTATATCTCTGCTACCTAATCTTAAATAGGAACACACATGGCCTGGCCCAACAAGGTCTCATTTATGTCAGATCCGGCCCTCATAACTAATGAGTTCTACACCCCTGGGTTAGAGAGTTGACCTGGGGTTTGGAACACCTATAGGACTTTTTTTGAGCAGGAACACACAGGAATGCAGTGTCAGCTGGCTTGGCATCAAGGGGTGTGGCCTAATATGCAAATGAGTTCTTGCTGGGCTTTTTCTTCCCCACAAGCCCTGTGTGAAAAATGGTGACATGGGGGGGAGGGTGGCCTAATATGCAAATGAGTTCCTGCTGTGTGTTTTCTACCAAACAAACAAACAAAAAATACCCAGGACAAGAACTATTCCCTATGGAGACCGATTCCCGTAGGGTATAATGGAGAATTGATCCACAGGTATCTGGGGCTCTATAGGGGCTGTTTTTGAGGTAGAGGCACCAAATTTTCAGCACAGCATCCGGTTTCTCTCTTCAATTCATCCGCCAAGTTTTAAAAAAAAGATTCAACCAGGGGGGTCCAATTCTATGAGCCCCCAAAGAAGGTGCCCCTATCCTTCATTATTTCCAATGGAGGGAAGACATTTAAAAGGTGTGCCGTCCCTTAAAAGTGATGGCCAGAATGCCCTTTGGAGTTCAGACACGCTTGTCACAACCCGGCTCCTGGTTCCACCGCCAACGTCCCCAGATATTTCTTGAAATGCACCTCGCAACCCTAAGCTTGTTTCAGACGAGTGTGATTCTCCGCTGAGATCTTTTGTGTGAATTCTGGTCCATTACCAGGATTTTCCTGTTTGCTAACAGCCTGAGCTCAAGGCTAGATGAGTTGGCGGCGGGGGGGTGGGGAGTCGTTATGCAGAATATTGTAATACTATTGCTTAGGGGTGGGATTCTAGCAGAAGCTCCTTTGCATATTAGGCCACACACCCCTGCTGCAGCCAATAGTTTACAGAAAAGAGCCTTTTCAGCTCTTGGAGGATTGGCTACATTAGGGGGGGTGTGGCCTAATATGCAAAGGAGCACCTGCTAGAATCCCACCCCTGCTGTTGCTTAGTCAGCAAATCAGTCCTTCATTGCAAACATTTTGTACCTAAACTGCTTGTTCAGCAGCCTCTTGGAGGAGGGGGGGGGGGATGCTGAGTCATCTTTGAGCTTGGCCCCTCATGCCCACTCCATTCAACTCCATGATGCATGGGCATGTCATCCATCTATTTGTGGTCTATCGCAGGGGTGGCCGACGGTAGCTCTCCAGATGTTTTTTTTGCCTACAACTCCCATCAGCCCCAGCCATTGGCCGTGCTGGCTGGGGCTAATGGGAGTTGTAGGCAGAAAACACCTGGAGAGCTACCGTCGGCCACCCCTGGTCTATCGGATAAGGGCGGTGCTCTTCAATGCTTCATCTCACCACTTGACAATGCGTTGGATATTCTTAGAGAAAATATTATTTAGTAGCGTTAAAACGAGCAGCGCGGCAAAGAATACGCAGAGAACGTGTGTGTGTTTAAAGGATATGATTGCTTTACTTAAAACTACAGGGAAGGGTAAACTGGGAAGAAAAATAACAGACACTAACTTCCTACATGTTTACAGCTAGAGAACAAAACTAGGAATGGCCTCTCTTCTCCACACTTAGACAAAGGGTGGAAGAGATGCCATAAAATGCAGAACAGGCAATACATTGATTTCCAATCACAGCACTCAGTTACTGGTCATTTAACTAAGACCTCCTACAGACTTTCACAGGCTTTCTCTCTAGCTAACGGATAGGTTACAGTGAACACATGTGACTTCCTGTTGACTAACAACAATGGCAATATAATTATTGAATTATTGTTGCTAATCCCAACACAATGTGGCAAAGGGTTGTGGGGTTCTGTGAGCAAGAACCCCCTATTTTTACTTATATATGGACATCATGATTGCTCGTTTGGTTGCCAGGATGCCTGAAGTTCCAACTCACTCACATCTACCCAAAAACATGGGCCTTGACCAGCAGTTTCCTGACAGGCCTATGCGCATATTATCAGCCTCGTCTTCATAGCAGCCCCACTTCTGATGCATCCTAGCCAGCGCAAGCAAGCTTCCCGACCTTCCCGTGTGTGCAAAGCCCTGGTTTCTGCAGTGGAAGAGATCACGTCACTGTCCAATCATGTGGTCTTCAGCTCCTTCTCCATGGAAGCCATTGTCAAGGCTAACATCATCAGCGATCATCTTCATGCATCTCCAGATGCCATGAGGGAGAAGCGGGAGCCCCACGTTTCCAATGATTGCCTCAGACGTTTCCATAAAGCAGGGGTGGCCAACGGTAGCTCTCCAGATGTTTTTTGCCTACAACTCCCATCAGCCCCAGCCATTGGCCATGTTGGCTGGGGCTGATGGGAATTGTAGGCAAAAAAACATCTGGAGAGCTACCGTCGGCCACCCCTGCCATAAAGCAATCAAACATCTCCGGAGCAGATCCCGCCAGACATCCTGAGCCTGTTGTCGACGGAACCCTTTACAAAAGGCTGTGCCAGCCTGATGAGGAAGAAGAAGAAAAGCCAAGTCTGACCTGGAATTCAGTGCCATTGTGGGAGCCGGGTGTCACCTTAGATAACAATTTGGCCCCCTATTGTCACTTTTAGATAACTCTGTGTAGCGTAGGTAATCCCTTTAGTTTATGTCACTTTCCAAATGACATCTAGGAGCCACCCCTTTTTCTGAGGTAATGTACCACATGTCCCTATGTCACCTGACCTGGTGTCACTGGTCACCTGACCACCACCCCCTGAGGGCACAAGGTAGACCTTAAAAGGTGCCAATCTGACAGTACCCCTACCTTGCTGTTTAGATACACCCCCAAACCTGATCAGTTAGGGTCCTCCAGGGAGACTCGTGGGCCAGTTCTCCCTGCCTCCCCATCCTTTTTCGTTGCCAACGGAGCCTTCCTTGGAGACTGCGATCGGTAATTATCACCCTGTTGATCAATCCCTGTGTTACCCCCCTGTCTATTTCATGCTGTATTTCTTAGATCTGTATGTGTGCTGAATGAACTTATTTTCTTGTATGCTTGTCTTATTTTTACAGTACATGCTGTTTGTTTAAGTCAACGTCTTCTCGTTATTGGGTGACTTTCCTGAGAGACATCTCCTGTATACATAGATCCTGGATCTCACGAAAGGCTTGATTGCCCACCAAACTAATTCCCCAAGCCTCCCTTGAGGGCAATTCGGCTTACAGCTCAAGCCAGATAGCATGTGTGGGTCACCCACTGTTGACATGACGACACATTTCAGGAAAGGAGTGTCACGCACCTGACCGCAAATCAAGAAGCGCATAGACATAAAGTGCTGAATCTCCATGCATGTAGGAGAGCCAGTTTGGTGTAGGGGTTAAGTGTGTGAACTCTTATCTGGGAGAACCGGGTTTGATTACCCACTCCTCCACTTGCACTGCTGCAATGGCCTTGGGTCAGTCATAGCTCTGGCAGAGGTTGTCCTTGAAAGGGCAGCTCTCTGAGAGCCCTCTCAGCTCCACCCATCTCACAGGATGTCTGCTGTGGGGGAGGTAGGTAAAGGAGATTGTGAGCCGCTCTGAGATCTCTTTGGAGTGGAGGGCGGGATATAAATCCAATATCTTCATCTACCTCACAGGGTGTCTGTTGTGGGGGAGGAAGGTAAAGGAGATTGTGAGCCGCTCTGAGATCTCTTTGGAGTGGAGGGCGGGATATAAATCCAATATCTTCATCTACCTCACAGGGTGTCTGTTGTGGGGGAGGAAGGTAAAGGAGATTGTGAGCCGCTCTGAGATCTCTTTGGAGTGGAGGGCGGGATATAAATCCAATATCTTCATCTACCTCACAGGGTGTCTGTTGTGGGGGAGGAAGGTAAAGGAGATTGTGAGCCGCTCTGAGACTCTTCGGAGTGGAGGGCGGGATATAAATCCAATATCTTCATCTACCTTGCAGGGTGCCTGTTGTTGTGGGGGGGAGGTAAAGGAGATTGTGAGCCGCTCTGAGACTCTTCAGAGTGGAGGGCGGGATATAAATCCAATATCTTCATCTACCTCACAGGGTGTCTGTTGTGGGGGGGAGGAAGGTAAAGGAGATTTTGAGTCACTCTGAGACTCTTCGGAGTGGAGGGCGGAATATAAATCCAGTATCTTCATCTACCTCACAGGGTGTCTGTTGTGGGGGGGAGGAAGGTAAAGGAGATTGTGAGCCGCTCTGAGACTCTCTGGAGTGGAGGGCAGGATATAAATCCAATATCTTCATCTACCTCACAGGGTGTCTGTTGGGGGGGGGGGGGAAGAAGGTAAAGGAGATTGTGAGCCGCTCTGAGACTCTTCGGAACGGAGCGCGGGATATAAATCCAATATCTTCTTCTTCTTCTTTTGATGTAAGAAGATGTTGCGGCACTGTATAACAACCTAGCTTGTGCACTGACATTTTTATGAACTTCCAGATGTCTTTTGCCTGCCGTTCACCTCCCTCTGATGTAAGGAATCTGCTGACTTTCCAGCTACGGCGCTTCGCCGGTCCTCGGATTCCTTTCCAGACAGTGGGATGAACTGATCTTGCACAAGATGTTCTCTAGCCATGTTGGCAAGGGTGGCTTTTGCACATCTGGTTATGCCTAGTAATCCATTTAGCTCAGAAGTCTATTTCTGCATGTGGCCGGCACCTGAAGTTGTACAGCAAGTGTACAGGGTAATAACAGAGTTTCAGACTTCCTGCTTTTCCCTCCCAGCTTCAGGCAAACTTGGCGACGGCCGTACAGACCACATAATAATAGATACCAGACCGCTTAATGACAGATGGGGGGGAGGGGGAAGTACACCATACAAAAATAGACTTATGTGAAATGCATTATTTATGTGTGAAACGAAATATCGCATGGTAGCCTCAAGAATCTGAGGAAAGGACTTGGTAGAGTGAGGTACTCCGTACTGTGAGATGCTGGGCTTTTCTTTTTGTAGCAGGAACTCCTTTGCATATTAGGCTACACCTTCCTGATGCAGCCAGTCCTCTAAGAGCTTACAGTAGGCCTTGTAAGAAAAGCCCTGTAAGTCCTTGGAGGATTGGCTACATCAAGGGTGTGTGGCCTGATATGCAAAGGAGTTCCTGCTACAAAAAAAGCCTTGGTAATATGCGTGCCCATGTCCCTCGTTCCTCCCATTCTCCCACCTCCAGCCATCCAAAGGTCTCTTGCTCTTTCAGATGATTCTGTTCTTCCATGCTGTCGCTTATTCTGGAACTCCTTCCCAGAATATCTGCCTGATGCCACCTCACGCACTTCTGTATTTCTTTATTTCTTTAGAAAGGGTTTGTCATTCAGTGCCTGGCATCTAGAAGGAGTGCTGTAGGAGGGGATGTGTGAGGCCTGTATGCTGTCTGTGGCCTCACATCACTTCTGGTTAAAATCTGGAAGTGACAAAGATTGAACCAGTGGATCCAATTCTAGGGGCACCCAGAGAGGGTGCCCCATTCCCCATGCTTTCCTATGGCGTGTGGGGGGGGGGAATGTGTCAATTTCCCCATGGTGGGAGAATTGACACTCGGGAGGAGGGGGTTTGAGGGAGAGGCACCAAATTGGCAGTGTAGCTGCAGGAGCCTCTCCTCCAAGGAACCCCCATCTTCAAAAAAGATTGGACCAGGGGTTCCCATTCTATGAGACCCCAAAGTGGTTGCCCCCTTCCCCATTGTTTCCTATGCTGGGGAAAAACTTGCAAACAGAAACAGCAGTCAGATGCTCCTCGATGTTTATCTCATCACCAGGAGTAACTGCCTTTCCCTTTCAGGCATTCCCTTCAGATTCACCAACAGAAGTCTGGATTGCACATTCTGCCTTTTTTCATGGCTTTTGCAACTGCTTTGCAATATATATATATATATTGCAAATATATATAATATATATACACACACACACACACTGTGGCTAATAGCCACTGATGGACCTCTGCTCCATATTTTTATCTAAACCCCTCTTGAAGGTGGTTATGCTTGTGGCCGCCACCACCTCCTGTGGCAGTGAATTCCACATGTTAATCACCCTTTGGGTGAAGAAGTACCTCCTTTTATCCGTTCTAACCTGTCTGCTCATTCATCGAATGCCCACGAGCTCTTCTATTGTGAGAAAGGGAGAAAAGTACCTCTTTCTCTACTTTCTCCATCCCATGCATTACCTTGTAAACCTCTATCATGTCACCCCACAGTCGACGTTTCTCCAAGCTAAAGAGTCCCAAGCGTTTCAACCTTTCTTCATAGGGAAAGTGTTCCAGCCCTTTAATCATTCTAGTTGTCCTTTTCTGGACTTTCTCCAATGCTATAATATCCTTTTTGAGGTGCGGCGACCAGAACTGCACACAGTACTCCAAATGAGACCGCACCATTGATTTATACAGGGGCATTATGATACTGGCTGATTTGTTTTCAATTCCCTTCCTAATAATTCCCAGCATGGCGTTGGCCTTTTTTATTGCAAACGCGCACTGTCTTGACATTTTCAGTGAGTTATCTACCACGACCCCAAGATCTCTCTCTTGGTCAGTCTCTGTCAGTTCACACCCCATCAACTTGTATATGTAGCTGGGATTCTCTCTGGCCAATTTCTATCTCCCCTCCATTCATCCGACGAAGAGAGTTTTGTTTCTCAAAAGCTTACGCTAGAATAAAATGTGCTAGTCTTAAAGGTGCAACTGGACGTTTTACTGTTTTGGCTAGCACCTCTGGATCAGATTCTCCTAGAGAATCTCTGCAGTGGAAAGTCAACTGTGGAATTTCTTAACCTGGGACTGGCAACTGTACAATATAAACAAAGAGAGAACCCGTTCTTCCCTTGTTCGGAAAGAACACGGAACCTGTTATCGATTCCTGGGCCGAGGGAGGCAAGATTGCAGATCACTCAAGAGAAAGAGCCTTCTCTGTAGCGGCCCCCTGTTGGTGGAACCAACTTCTAGAAGAAGCAAGAGCCTTGCACGACCTTCCCCAGTTCCGCAAGGCTTGCAAGACGGCTTTATTTCCGCTTGCTTTTAATCGATAGCCACATACAAGGAGACTCAAGGTTGACAGTGAAATGGCAGGAATGTATTGTTTGCGCTCAATTGTTTTAAAAATGTTTTAACTGTTTTAATTAATGTTTAATATTTATACATGTTTTCACTGTTGTGAGCCACCCTGAGCCTCCTTCAGCGGGGAGGGCAAGATATAAATCCAATCAAATAAATAAATTGTTCATCCCTGCATGTACCCTACCCTCTTTCCTTCGTCTTTCCTCCCTCAGATTTTAGATTATTAGCTCCACTGGGCAGTGTCTTATCATAAGAACATAAGAACATAAGAGAAGCCATGTTGGATCAGGCCAACGGCCCATCCAGTCCAACACTCTGTGTCACACAGTGGCAAAAAAATTTATATATACACACACACTGTGGCTAATAGCCACTGATGGACCTGTGTTCCATATTTTTATCTAAACCCCTCTTGAAGGTGGCTATACTTGTGGCCACCACCACCTCCTGTGGCAGTGAATTCCACATGTTAATCACCCTTTGGGTGAAGAAGTACTTCCTTTTATCCATTTTAACCTGACTGCTCAGCAATTTCATCGAATGCCCACGAGTTCTTGTATTGTGAGAAAGGGAGAAAAGGACTTCTTTCTCTACTTTCTCCATCCCATGCATTATCTTGTAAACCTCTATCATGTCACCCTGCAGTCGACGTTTCTCCAAGCTAAAGAGTCCCAAGCGTTTCAACCTTTCTTCATAGGGAAAGTGCTCCATAGGGAAAGCTATCATCTTGCACTCTATCTTTTTGCACAGTGAGGTGCTTTACAAACAAGAACAGCGAGACGGGCAGGAGTTTTATGTGTCCTTTTTAGGATACGGCGCAAAACCTTCTACTGCACTGCCGTCGACTTCTAAAGGCACTGCAGCCCCTAGCTTAAATTTTTGGATGGTTTTAATTCAGATTTTCATTTACAGACAGGAGGGGGAACCATAACTTTGCAAATCACGTGCAGTTGTTAGAGTTTCCAGCTCCGGCTTGGGAAATCGCTGCAGACTGGAGGTGAAACTTGAGGACGGTGGAGTTTGGAGAGGAGCTGTGACTCAAGGGTGGAGGCTCTCCTAGGCAGGCAGAAGGTCCCAGGTCCAGTCCCCAGTATCTCCAGTTAAAAGGCGCAGAGGATGGATGATGTGAAAGACTTCTGTTTGGGACCCTGGAGAGCTGCTGCCAGTCTGAGTAGACAAGACTGACCTTGATGGGGAGGGACGGTGGCTCAGTGGTAGAGCATCTGCTTGGGAAGCAGAAGGTCCCAGGTTCAATCCCTGGCATCTCCAAAAAAGGGTCCAGGCAAATAGTTGTGAACCTCAGCTTGAGACCCTGGAGAGCCGCTGCCAGTCTGAGTAGACAAGACCGACTTTGATGGACCGAGGGTCTGATTCAGTATAAGGCAGCATCATATGTTAAGGGGAGGGACGGTGGCTCAGTGGTAGAGCATCTGCTTGTGAAGCAGAAGGTCCCAGGTTCAATCCCCGGCATCTCCAAAAAAGGGTCCAGGCAAATAGGTGTGAAAAACCTCCGCTTGAGACCCTGGAGAGCTGCTGCCAGTCTGAGAAGACAATACTGACTTTGATGAACCAAGGGTCTGATTCAGTATAAGGCAGCTTCATATGCTTCATATGTTCATATGATGGACCATGGAGTTTTCCAGCATCCCTCCCCCCACACCATCCCCTGCCAGTGGTCAAGAGGAACCTGGCGACCCTATTTGGGGCAGAAGCATCTGACAGACTACAGTACCTGGTGACAAGTTGTGTTTTGCCTGGGTGGGTCACACGTTGTGCAGATTAGATGCAGACAGGGGTGGAATTCTAGCAGGAGCTCCTTTGCATATTAGGCCACGCACCCCTGATGCAGCCAATCTTCCAAGAGCTTACAAAAAAAGAGCCTCGTATGCTCTTGGAGGATTGGTTGCATCAGGGGGTGAGGCCTAATATGCAAAGGAGTTCCTGCTAGAATTCTACCTTTGGATGTAGAGAATTACAAATGGCAGCTTTGAGGTTGAGTCAGGGGAGATCTGCTTAGAACTGCCATAGCATGCTCGAGTTGGCTTGCCAATCCCCAGGTCCCAGCGGGAGTTCTTCCGCTTTTCCAGGCTCCTTCCCGGCCCCAGTCAGCTGGCCGGCGGGGGGAAGCCCCACCCCCAGAGGATCATGTGACTTTCCCCCTCCAAAGGTTTCAGTCTCCGCTTGGAAAGGCTTCCTCTTGGGATAGTGTGTCTGTGTTACTTTGAAGAAGCTGGCAGCAACTCATAAGTAGAGAGGCCAATCCCTTGCTTCAGCGTTGCCAGAAACGGGGGCGGGGGGAGGAGGGAAACGTCTGCTGAGCACTTCATTATTTCCTATGTGGAAATCGATTCTCATAGGGTATAATGGGGAATTGAGCTGAAGGTTTTGGGGGCTCTGGGGGAGCTCTTTTTTGAGGTAGAGGCACCAAATTTTCAGTATAGTATCTAGTGCCTCTCCCCAAAGTACCCCCCAAGTTTCAAAACAATTGAACCAGGGAGTCCAATTCTATGAGCCCCAAAAGAAGGTGCCCCTATCCTTCATTATTTCCTATGGAAGGAAGACATTTTAAAAGGTGTGCTGTCTCTTTAAATGTGATGGCCAGAACTCCCTTGGAGTTTAGTTATGCTTGTCACACCCGTGTTCCTGGCTCTGCCCCCAGAGTCTCCTGGCTCCACCCCCAAAGTCCCCAGATATTTCTTGAATTGGACACGGCAACCCTATGCTCGAGAGAATGCACGGGTATGTGTAAGTCATTTTTAAAGCGGCTTTGAAGTGGTCACCGTGGACCACATTTAATGCCATTACCTTTAATTACACATGAAGACAAGCACCACTGCTATTGAACGTTTCCCACACCCAAATTACCACTTAGCAGTTTCACAGTGAATGGTGCTATATTCAGCAACAGGGCTAAAAATGTCAGGTTTGCCTACTTTGTTATTACTATAGGGTGGTGGTGGAATGTGGTGAATATCATCCTTACATGCAATGTCATGATAATATGGTTCCTATGCAGTTTGCAGCTTTCCTAAGTAAGGTTGCACCTTTCAAAGACTGAGAGCCAGTTTGGTGTAGTGGTTAAGTGTGCAGACTCTTATCTGGGAGAACCGGGTTTGATTCCCCACTCCTCCACTTGCACCTGCTGGAATGGCCTTGGGTCAGCCATAGCTCTGGCAGAGGTTGTCCTTGAAAGGGCAGCTGCTGGGAGAGCCCTCTCCAGCCCCACCCACCTCATAGGGTGTCTGTTGTGGGGGAGGAAGGTAAAGGAGATTGTGAGCTGCTCTGAGACTCTTCGGAATGGAAGGTGGGATGTAAATCCAACATCTTCATCTACCTCACAGGGTGTCTGTTGTGAGGGAGGAAGGTAAAGGAGATTGTGAGCCGCTCTGAGACTCTTCGGAGTGGAGGGTGGGATATAAATCCAATATCTTCATCTACCTCACAGGGTGTCTGTTGTGGGGGAGGAAGGTAAAGGAGATTGTGAGCCGCTCTGAGTCTCTTCAGAGTGGAGGGCGGGATATAAATCCAATATCTTCATCTACCTCACAGGGTGTCTGTTGTGGGCGAGGAAGGTAAAGGAGATTGTGAACCGCTCTGAGACTCTTCAGAGTAGAGGGCAGGATATAAATCCAATATCTTCATCTACCTCACAGGGTGTCTGTTGTGGGCGAGGAAGGTAAAGGAGATTGTGAGCCGCTCTGAGTCTCTTCAGAGTGGAGGGCGGGATATAAATCCACTATCTTCATCTACCTCACAGAGTGTCTGTTGTGGGGGAGGAAGGTAAAGGAGATTGTGAGCCGCTCTGAGACTCTTCGGAGTGGAGGGCGGGATATAAATCCAATATCCTCATCTACCTCACAGAGTGTCTGTTGTGGGGGAGGAAGGTAAAGGAGATTGTGAGCCGCTCTGAGACTCTTCGGAGTGGAGGGCGGGATATAAATCCAATATCTTCATCTACCTCACAGGGTGTCTGTTGTGGGGGAGGAAGGTAAAGGAGATTGTGAGCCGCTCTGAGACTCTTCGAAGTGGAGGGCGGGATATAAATCCAATATCTTCATCTACCTCACAGGGTGTCTGTTGTGGGGGAGGAAGGGAAAGGAGATTGTGAGCCGCTCTGAGACTCTTTGGAGTGGAGGGCGGGATATAAATCCAATATCATCTTCTTCTTCTTTAAAGCCCATGGAAGTCAATGGGTTTAGAATAATATGTTCCATATAGAAGTGTGCATGCACATGAATGCATCTACTCCGAACAGTGTTCCTTCTCAGCTGAGTCAGTGTGAGCTAGCTCACAGATTTTTTAGCTTCCAGCTCACAGAGTTTTGTTTTTGCTCAGGAAGGATGACCCCAGAGCACAATAATTTATGCAGGAGCTCACGACTTTAATGCCAGTCGCTCACAAAGTAGAATTTTTGCTCACAAGAGTCTGCAGCTCAGAGCAGGGGTGTCAAACTCATTTGCTATGAGGGCCGGATCTGACATAAATGAGACCTCGCTGGGCCAGGCCATGTGTGTACCTGTTTCAGATCAAGTATCAGAGATACAAACTTTATAAAGGACACAGACAAACACAATTAAATATTTGTTTTTTTAAAAAAACTTAAAACATGCTTAAAACAGCACTTGCTCTTATAGGTGCTTTCTCTGTATTTCTCCCATGGGATCCAGGGAAGTGAGCAAAGGAAGCTCTGGCTCTTTCCTTCCTTCCCCAGGGGACTGGGGGGAGGAGCCTCAGCCAACAGAAGGAAGGGAGTCTTGGCTCAGTAGCTCTACTATGCGATTGCGAGAGCCTGGCAAAGCAAGCTCTGCCTCCCCCCTTCTTCCCCAAAGGAGGAGCCTCAGCCAATGGAGAAAATAGAGGATTTGCTCTGTAGCTCCTGTGTGATTGAGCAAGCAAGCTGTTATGTGGAAGGCAGCAAGAGAGAGGGAGAAGGAAGCAGATGGCAGCCAGTTGCTCAGGGGCCTGATATGAGCCCTCTGGGGACCTGATTCGGCCCCCGGGCCGCATGTTTGACACCCCTGGCTCAGAGGGACCATTGACTCTGAATGAAACTTTTTGAGATTTAAAGGTGCCACTGGACTCAAACTTTGTTCTGCTGCTTCTGAGCAACATGGCTACCCACATGAATTTTAATTCTCCCTTCAAAGAGCCTCTAAAGCAGGGATGTCAAATGGGCAGCCCAAGGGCCAAATCAGGCTCCCGAAGGGTTCCTATCAGGACCACGAGCAACTCACTGTCATCTGCTTCCATCTCTCTCTCTCTCTTGCTTCCTTCTGCATCACAGCTTGCTTTGCCAGGCTTGCTCAATTTCACAGGAGCGACAGAGCAAAGCCTTTATTTTCTCCATTGGCTGACCAGCACATGAAGCAGCTTATGTACAAAAGCCTGCAATGCCCAGCCATTTTATATTTCCCCCCGGGTCTTAGGCTCAAAGCATTGGCCATGAGGTTTCTGAAATCAAAAGTAGGTTTGCAACTTATTTACACACACCAGAACAACACCTGAACAGCATACTCAAGATTGCTACAGCACAGACATTCTCCAGATTTGGATGCAATAATTCAGAGCACATGTTGTCAGTTATCAGAAACTGTTAAATGATTTTTTTTTTGCCAGAATGCTAATCTTTTAGGCATATTTATGGGTTTTAAAATATCTTCAATTGTGTTTGTCCTTGTTCTTTATAAAGTTTATATCTCCGCTACATGGCATGACATTTTACGACACACATAGCCCGGCCCAACAAGGTCTCATTAATGTCAGATCTGGCCCTCTTGAGTTCAATATCCCTGTTCTAAAAGTTCTTTATGTGACATCTGAGTTTTCAGAGCTTAGAATTCTATCATTTCCTATGGAGTCTTGTAAGCGACGCTCTAGCTGTCATTTTAATAGCACTGTTAATCTCAGTGGTTTGTTTTCCGCAAACCCCGAACTGTGTCGTGGTCTCTCTTCTCCCATCTCTGTCGAGCTCCACAAAATACTCTCCGGTCAGAAAACCTTCAGGAATTGGGATCGGGGTTTGCAATGGAAGTGGGAATCAGCAACCCCTCCCCTACTCAACAGAAGGTGGTTTCCATCTGCAGAAAATCCAGAAATCACTGGATTGGAAACCATATTTGGTGAGTGGAAGAAGACTGCAGATTTATACCCTGCCCTTCTCTGAATCAGAGACTCAAAGCGGCTTACAATCTCCTGTATCTTCTCCCCTCACAACAGTCACCCTGTGAGGTGGGTGGGGCTGAAAGGGCTCTCCCAGCAGCTGTCTTTTCAAGGACAACCTCTGCCAGAGCTATGGCTGACCCAAGGCCATTCCAGCAGCTGCAGGTGGAGGAGTGGGGAATCAAACCTGGTTCTCCCAGAGAAGAGTCCACGCACTTAACCACTACACCAAACTGGCTAGAAGAAGAGTTAAAGTACTCATGAGGGTTAAGGGAATAGCATGGGACAGAGATTGCCTGATACTATTCCTGGCCAGGACCGGATCAACATGTTTTTGAAGGGGGGGGGGGGGCGCAAAATTAAAAAAAAAAATGATGCCCTTTTATGGTCCAATTCTATCTTATGGGCCCATAGAACAGAATGGACTTCATACCCAATTTGACACTCCACCTCCAGTGGTGCCCAGGGCAAGCACCGCCTCTGCTCCCTCCTAGATCCAACCCGGAAAGTAGGTGGGGCCATATGAAGATCTTGCTTAACAGGACTTCTGATTGGCCGTGCAAATTAAAACTAGGTGGTGTCACTGGCGGCTACCACTGAAGGGTTGGTTTTATCCTCTTACTCCTCTCTCCTAGACTGTTTTTTTTTTTTGGAGGGTTTTTTTTCCAATTTTAAATAAATTTATTAATATTAATATAACAATAACAATCCAACACATACAACTATTACAATATCTATAACTTTAGCCATCCCATTATGATTACAATATTATGTAGAGAGACTTAATAGAATACAAAGTCTATATATTTTTCTGGCAGTTGACATGAAACATTTTGTTGTTCTTGTACAAACTTAAAGAAATGATACCATTTTTCCACAAACGTGTTATTGTCTTTTCCGCTTTCTAAAGCTTCTGATTGCCGAATTGTGTTTGCTATCTTATCCATTGCTATTATGTCCCAGACCTTCAGGAACCATTGTCTTTTTGTAGGCATTACCTTTGACTTCCAGTGATGCGCTATTAAAATTTTAGCTGCTAATATAAGGAGAGACGTCAAGTCTGCTTTATGTCTTGGCATCTCTTCCCTTCTCCATAAATTTAATAGAATTGATTCTGGGGAGAAAGGAATCTTGTGATTAATAATTAATTCAATAGTTGGTATGATTTTACTCCAAAAACTTAAAACTGTTGGACATTCCCACCAACAGTGTATAAAGGAGCCTACCAAATCACATCCTTTCCAACAATTGGGATCTTTTAGTTTCTTGGCATGGAAAATCTGCCGAGGTGTCAGGTACCAACGTGAATAGATTTTGAAATTTTGTAATCTTAGATTTAATAATGGAGTATGAAATAAATTTGATTGCCAAAGATTCGTCCAAGTTTCAATAGATATTTGTGTGCCGCAGCCTTTGTTCCAGGCTGAGCCCAGTCTGGTGTAGTGGTTAAGGGTGCAGACTCTTATCCGGGAAAACCAGATTTGTTTCCCCACTCCTCCACCTGCAGCTGCTGGAATGGCCTTGGGTCAGCCATGGCTTTCACAGAGTTGTCCTTGAAAGGGCAGCTTCTGGGAGAGCTCTCTCAGCCCCACCTGCCTCACAGGGTGTCTGTTGTGCGGGAGGAAGATCAAGGAGATTGTAAGCCGCTCTGAGGCTCTGATTCAGAGAGAAGAGCGGAGTATAAATCTACAATCTTCTTCTCTGCTGCACTTTGGATTCTTGTGTGGGTCCACTTCCCACAGTGGCTATTTTGTGGTTGGCTGTGCTTCCAGCGGTAGGCATTTTGTGACAGTGCCCACCACTTGCTGTTAGAATTCCAAATCTGCCCACAGGCTCAGAAGGATTGGACTCCTGGTGCAGGATGGATTGTGAGGGGTCGCAGAAGCACCCAATCCCTATTTCTTCCTGTGTGGGAGCCCTTCTTCCATCCATTAACAGCTTATACAAGAGCAGAGGGAGGTGACTTTTGCTGTCTCTCCCCATAGGGTTGCCAAATCCAGGATGGGAAATTCTACTTTAGAGATTTTCACCCAAAGGATGATTCACACATGGAATTCACTGCCACAGGAGGTGGTGGCAGCTACAAGCAAAGACAGCTTCAAGAGGGGATTGGGCAAACATCTGGAGCAGAGGTCCTGCAGTGGCTATTAGCCACAGCGTATTGTTGGAACTCACTGTCTGGGGCAAGTGATGCTCTGTATTCTTGGTGCTTTGGGGGGGGGGGGGACAAAGTGGAAGGGCTTCTAGCCCCACTTGTGAACCTCCTGATGGCACTTGGGGTTTTTTTGGCCACTGTGTGACACAGAGTGTTGGACTGGATGGGCCATTGGCCTGATCCAACAAGGCTTCTCTTATGTTAGAATCATAGAGTCAGAAGGTACCACCAGGGTCATCTAGTCCAACCTCCTGCACAATGTAGGAAACTCACAAATACCTCCCCCTAAATTCACAGGATCCTCATTGCTGTCAGATGGCCATCTAGCCTCTGTTTAAAAACCTCCAAGGAAGGAGAGTCCACCAGCTTCCGAGGAAGCCTGTTCCACTGAGGAGTTGCTCTAATTGTCAGGAAGTTCTTCTTAATGTTGAGCCGGCAACTCTTTTGATTTAATTTCAACCCATTGGTTCTGGTCCTATCTTCTGGGGCCACAGAAAACAATTCCACACCATCCTCTAAATGATAGCCCTTCAAGTACTTGAAGATGGTGATCATACCTCTCAGCCGCCTCCTCTCCAAACTAAACATGCCCAGTTCCTTCCAGCTTTCTTCATAGGACTTGATCTCCAAAACTCTCACCATTTTCGTCGCCCTCTTCTGGACCCATTCCAGAATAGAGTCATCAGTTCTTTTTGCCAGTCTGGCAGGAGGGGTTGGGGGACATTCCGGGGGGTGGGTGGGGATTTCTTGTGATGTCCCTAACATGATTGCATCGGGGACATCGCACTCTGGTGTTTGGGCAAACTTTATGGCTAAATTGAGCTTAAACCATCAAGTTTGCCAAAAAACCAGGGTGTCCCCTGCATGATGTCTCTATTTGGGGAAGAGGCTTCCCTTGTCAGCCAACTTTTCCATGGCAGGGAAGAGCCCACCAACCAGGGGCCTGGAGGCTGGCAATCCTAGGGGAGAACATGGGGATGGTGGGTTTTGAGGAGGGGAGGGAGCTCAATGGGGCAGAATGTCATCGAGTCCACCGTTCAAAGCACCCATTTTGTCCAAAGGAACCAAACTCTACTGCCTGAAAAGAAAACCAGTGGTAATTCTGGCAGATCTCCAGGCCTCACCTGGAGGTTGGCAACCCTATTCTTTTATTGCGCTCTTCCCATGATGTCGGAGAGCAACTTTTTCAGCGGATTGTAGAGGAACTTGTTGCATAGACTCCTTTATGGGGCTTGTTGCATGGACTCCTTTCATTCATAGTTCATAGGATTCAGCCAAATGTTCTCTGGCCAAATATTTTTTCCATGTAGAATCATAGAGTTGGAAGGGACCACCAGGGTCCAACCCCCTGAACCATGCAGGAAACTCACAAATACCTCCCTCTAAATTCTCAGGATCTTCATTGATGTTAGATTGCCATCTAGCCTCTGTTTCAAAACCTCCAAGGAAGGAGAGCCCACCACCTCCCGAGGAAGCCTGTTCCAGTGAGGAACCGCTCTAATGGTCAAGAAGTTCTTCCTAATGTTGAGCCAGAAGCTCTTTTGCTTTAATTTCAACCTGTTGGTTCTGGTCCTACCTTCCTTTTCGGATGAAGTATCCCCCACTTTTTTAAACCAGGCAAGATTCCAGGAGGCAACTATGTATGTTGTCTTGGCAACTCTCTGAGCATGCACCCAAGAGAAATGTAGTGCCATCCACTGAATGGGAGCGTCAAACGTATCCTAAAGAGTTTTTACAAAGATCCCTAATTAATGGAGAATGGGAGTGTTTTCTTAAGGATCTGTATAAAGAATGCTGACCAAGAAGAAAATACAGAGGATTAGTTGCTGTGGAGATCAATGGTGTGTTGTAAAGATCTCCTGGGGAACAAAGCGGTCTACATTTGTTCATTAATGAGCAACTTGTCTTATCTGAAAAGCCTTCATTACCCTGTGAATGAGGAAGGTAATGAACTCCAAACTACTTCCACTAGCAAAGGAATTTTGTTGTTGTTCAGTTGCACAGTGGAGTGGGACTCTTTGCGACCCCATGGACCATGCCAGGCCCTCCTGTCTTCCACCATCCTCTGAAGTCTGCTCAAATTCGTGTTTGTTACATCAGTAACGCTGTCCGGCCATCTCATCTTTTGCCGTCCCCTTCTTCTTTTGCCTTCTGTCTTTCCCAGCATCTTCTCCAATGAGTGCTCCCTTCTCATTGGGTGTCCAAAGTATTTGAGCTTCAGCTTCAGCATCTGACCTTCCAGGGAACAGTCAGGGTTGATTTCCCTTAGGACTGACTGATATGATCTTCTTGCAGTCCAAGGGACTCTCAAGATTCTTCTCCAGCACCACATCTCAAAAGCATCTATTCTTCTGCGCTCAGCCCTCCTTATGGTCCAGCTCTCATAGCCATATATTACTACTGGGAATACCATTGCTTTGTATACGGACTTTTGTTGGCAGGATGATGCCTTTACTTTTTGTTATACTGCCTAGGTTTGCTATAGCTGTCCTCCCAAGGAGCAAACAACATCTTTTAATTTCAAAGGTATTACTGGTATATAAAACAGAGTTTGAGTCCAGTGGCACCTTCAAGACCAACAAAGTTTAATTCTGGGTATAAGCTTTTGCGTCCACACATACCTCACCAGATCCATAGAAACAAGACTTTCTCAGGTCTTACATACAGGTAGAGAGAGGGTGGAGGTTTTTGCCAGGAAGGGTTAAAGTCAAGATGCGTAAGGAAATGAGCGGTAAGTATAGCTAAAATGGAATTAAATTGCTTTAATCACTTAGGAATCTCGAACAATTTCAATTCCTCCATTGTCAGTCTTAAAACTAAATTATATAACCCACTTAGTGACTACTACAATCTGAAATGTATTCAGACTTCTAGTCCTTTCGTCAACTCTGGATGTAATCACCCAGATGCAATCTCCTTGTCAGCAGATGAGGTCTCCGTAGGTTTGCTGTGAAGATGAAGCATTTCTCACAACAATTGCTTTGTATGATTTCTTTGCACCGGTATAATCTTTCAATAGGGCTTGGTTTTCAGATGATAGCGAGTGTCTATAGGCATGAAAAGCAGTGGTAGATGAACCAAGTCTGAATTGATAAACACAACAATTACAGAGATTAAGAACATAAGAGAAGCCATGTTGGATCAGGCCCATGGCCCATCCAGTCCAACACTCTGTGTCACACAGTGGCCAAAACAAGTGATATTTATCCCTATGAATTCTATGTCTGCAGTGGAAAAATCGGAGGTAAGTTCTGAATGTAAAATAGTTTCGCAGTATCTATGGTTTACCTTCACAAACTAAGCCAGTTTAGCACTCTAAGATGTTCTCGGTTGTGTTTTGCATCTCGGATATATTTAAAGGGGAGTCTGCCGAAAGAACTGAAGTTCAGCTCCTGCCCCTTCCATTGTTCCCATCCTCATTGCCTCTTCTGTCCCTCAGTAACGTGGCTCATTTAACCACATCCTGTGCTGCTGAGATGTTTAATTGTCCGAAAAAGTGACGCCTGTTATTTCTCAACTGTGTGAATAGAAGTGAAAGAATGGACAACAGGAGGTGGGACGGGCCAAGAGAAATGGAACAAAACCTCCTAGCGAGATGGTCTGAATTCTTTGTAGCGAGTGTCAGGAGCATTGACTGGTTTCTGCATCAACACTCCGACGGAGACACGGGGGTGGCAGCGGGACACGACCAAGAGGTTGTTGAGAGAATGAGTTGGAATGACCCCCTTGTGACTCCTGTGCTATAGAGGTCAAACCATTGCTCCTGGCATGAAAGATTCTTTGGTGGCTTTTTTTTTTTTGTAGCAAAGAGAAATCAGTGCGGGCCAGAAAAGGAAATTCCTAAAAGTCCTTTCTCTGTATTCTTCACCGGGAAGGTTTCCCTTTCCTGTTCCTTGATCTCCCTTATCCTATCTTCCCTTCATATCCCAGACTATGAGAGAAACGTAGCCGTCTCCTCTTAATCAGTCATGACAAATGAGAGAGGATTTCCAGACGACTGTCCTTTTTACTGTACTCCTTTCTTTTCTCTCCCAGACAGACTAAACTTCCTTCACCGGCAATAGCCTTTTGCAGAACTTTTTCACGGAAACAACCACCGTGTCCCCAGCAATGTGTAGATATGCACCACCCTGTAATTTCACATATCTGTGGCTTGCCGCTGTCATGAGGAATGTCACCAATCATACTGGGTTATATTTTTGGCTCCTTTCAAAATCCTTGCAGATGTTTTGCCTGAAGCGGTACCCTCAGAAACGATTGGTTTGTTTCGTATAATAACGGCCTCCTGTTTCATCAGAGAGGCAGCCAATACGGTTGCCAGCCTCCAGCTGGAGGTTAAGAAGAAGAAGATATTGTATTTATATCCCATCCTCCACTCTGAATCTCAGAACGGCTCACAATCTCCATTATCCTCCTCCCCCACAACAGATACCCTGTGAGGTAGGCGGGGCTGAGAGAGCTCTCACGGAAGCTGCCCTTTCAAGGACAACTCTGCGAGAGCTATGGCTGACTCAAGGCCGTTTCAGCAGGTGCAAGTGGAGGAGCAGGAAATCAAACCCAGTTCTCCCAGATAAGAGTCCATGCACTTAACCACTACCCCAAACTGAATAAGAACTGATCTCCAGACTACAGTCATCAGACATGGAGAAATATGGCTTCTTTGGAGGGCAGACTCTATAGCAGTATACCCCATTAGCATTATTTTGGTTTCCAAACCTGCCCTCCCCCCATGCTCCACTTTCTAGATCTCCAGACATTTTCCAAGATGGAGATGGCAATCTTAGGCAGCTAGTGATATTATTTTATTCATCTTATTATTTATCCTGCTTACTTCATTTATATCCCAGCTTCCTCCTCAGGGAGGACTTACATCATGCTTCTCTCCTCAATTTAATCCTCACAACAAGCCTGTGAGGTAGGTTAAGCTGAGAGATTATGACTGGCTCAAGGTCACCCAGCAAACTGCCATGACATGCATGGGGATTCGAAATCAGTACCGATTTCACACTAACCTTGCTCTGTGAACGACTTTCCTTTTTCTCCAGAGCAAGCACAGTGTTTTCGTACAAGCTGCTCCACACCACCATTTCTTGTCACGACAACCCCCGATTTGACATGTGGCAATGTAAACCTGAAAAAAACCCACAGATTTATGCTAAAAAAGTAAAGGTAGTCCCCTATGCAAGCACCAGTCGTTTCCGGCTCTGGGGTGACGTTGCTTTCACAACGTTTTCACGGCAGACTTTTTACGGGGTGGTTTGCCCTTGCCTTCCCCAGTCATCTCCACTTTCCCCTCAGCAAGCTGGGGACTCATTTGACCAACCTCGGAAGGATGGAAGGCTGAGCCAACCCGAGCTGGCTACCTGAACCAGCTTCCGCTGGAATCGTGAGCAGAGAACTCCGACTGCAGTACCGCAGCTTTACCACTCTGCTGCCCTGCATCGTCGGCGGTTGCCGTGACAAAAAAAAATGGCGGCGTGGAGCAGCTTGTGCGAAATCACTAAGCTTGCTCTGGAGAAAATGGGGAGCCAGATTAGTGTGAAATCAGTCCAGGTCTCCAGAATCCTAGTGTACTGCTAGGTTTGTCAGCCTCCAGGCCCCAATGCGGGATCCCCTCATTTTGGGGGCTCCTCTCTGATAAAGACCAGCTGGCCACTGGGGGAAACCCCTGCTCCAAACAGGGACATCACAGTGCAACATCCCTGACATGGTGGTATCCCCCAGAAGTGACATCATCGCATCGGGGATGTTGCATGGAAACTCTCTGGTTTTGGGGCAAATTCTATGGTTTAAGCCCAGGTTCACCATAGAGTTTGTCCCAAAACGGCGTGTTCCCTATGCAACATTCCCCATGTGATGACATCACTTCTGAGTGATATCATCACAATCTCCTCATCCCCTTGAATGCTCACCCAAATTCCACTGTGGGATGGGCAAAGGGACCTGGCAACCCAATCTATGGCTACACCACACTCGTTTTCATTATTGTTAATCACTTTGTTCTTGTTCAGTCGCACAGTCGAGTCCGACTCTTCGCGACCCCATGGACCAAGTCACGCCAGGCCCTCCTGTCTCCCACCATCCTCCGAAGTCTGCTCAAAGTTGTGTTTGTTACTTCAGTAACGCTGTCCAGCCATCTCATCCTTTGCCGCCCCCTTCTTCTTTTGCCTTCTGTCTTTCCCAGCATCAGGGTTTTCTCCAGGGAGTGCTGCCTTCTCATTGGGTGGCCAAAATAGGAGTTCTTAAATGCTACATCAGAATGCCCCATGATGCACATCAAAGACAAAGAAGAGTTTTTCTTCTCCTTTTCTCTACGCGAAGGAGTCTCAGAGCAGCTTACAGTCTCCTTTCCTTCTTCTCCCCACAACAGAGACGTCTATCTGGTCTCGACGAGGGCCAGGGGTTTTTTACCCTGGCCCGTGCCTGGTGGAATGAGCTCCCCCTGGAGATCTGGGCCCTGTGGGATCTGCTTCAATTCCACAGGGCCTGTAAAACAGAGCTCTTTCGCTAGGCTTTTAGTTGAGGCAGGGGACATCGCTTGTTATCGGCCTCCCCCCTACATTCCATCCCAGTGCTATAAGACCTGCTGGACAATAGGCCATGTCTTTGAGGCAGAATTTGCCATTTTAGTACCTGTTGTTCTCTGTAATTTTAGATTTTATATATATATATATATATATATATATATATATATATATATATATATATATATATATATATATATATATATTTTACCGTTGATTGTTTTTATGATGTAACCTGCCCTGAGCCTGTTCTACGGGAAGGGCGAGCTAAAAATCGAATAAAATAAACAAGTAAATAATTAAATAAACAAGCAGGCACCCCATGAGGTAGGTGGGGCTGAAATAACTCAGAGTTGCGACTGTGGCTGATTCCGCACTCACCTTTCTCCAGGGCAGGCTTCCGTTTCTGGGCGAAGCATACTGGCGATTTCGCACCATGTTGCTCCACGCCGGCATTTTGCGCGGAGTAAACCCGCAATATGCCCCACTGCAGTGTAAATCTGTCTTTTCAGGTTTACACTACGGCAGGGCAAATCACAGGTTTGCCCCTCGCAAGATGCCGGCGTGGAGCAACTGGTGCGAAATCGGCAGTTTGCTCTGCCCAGAAACGGAAGCCTGTCCTGGAGAAAGGTGAGTGCGGAATCAGCCTGTGACTGACCCAAGGTCACCCAGCTGACTCCATGTGGAGGAATGGGGAATCAAACCCTGTTTTACAGATGAGAGTCTGCCGCCATTAATCACTGCAGTTCACTGATGGCAACACTGCTTTGTGTTTAGCCCTTTGTGCAGGAAATGGGTGACATTTTTCCAAACCGGATTTAGCCCTGTAGGCCATTCCTCCATTCCTCCCCCTGCCTATAAAAAGGCATGACACATGGGCGCTTTTATTGACACAATCCTGCAGTGTACTAAAAAAGAAAAGGTTAGATTTCATCCATAGAGCTGGAATACTTTTCTTGTAGATATAAAAAGCACAAAGCTATCTGCGGGTGACTGTAAAAACCAGTGTCTTTTAGCAACTGCTCATTGGAGCCCAACTTACCTTACCTGATAGGAACACATGTGTGAAGCCACCAAAGTGGGAGGGGGGCAAACTTCTCTGGTCACTTGAAATCTTGTGGCAGCTCGTGAAATGCCTCCAACTTCTCCATGCTAGAGAGAGTCATCTGTGAACTTCACATTCGAGCTGTAACTAAATTAGACAGCATTGTTGAAAGAGGTTCTTAAGCACAGTATGGAAAGCTAGACATATTTGTTGCTTACAAGCTGTCTTAAGAACATGAGAGAAGCCATGTCGGATCAGGCCAGTGGCCCCTCCAGTCCAACACTCTGTGTCACACATAAGAACATAAGAGAAGCCATGTTGGATCAGGCCAATGGCCCATCCAGTCCAACACTCTGTGTCACACATAAGAACATAAGAGAAGCCATTTTGGATCAGGCCAGTGGCCCATCCAGTCCAACACTCTGTGTCACACATAAGAACATAAGAGAAGCCAGGTTGGATCAGGCCAGTGGCCCATCCTGTCCAACACCTTGTGTCACACATAAGAACATAAGAGAAGCCAGGTTGGATCAGGCCAGTGGCCAATCCAGTCCAACACTCTTTGTCACACATAAGAGAAGCCATGTTGGATCAGGCCAATGGCCCATCCAGTCCAACGCTCTGTGTTACACAGTTGTCAAAAAACCTAGGTGCCATCAGGAGGTCCATCAGTGGGGCCAGGACACTAGAAGCCCTCCTATTGCTGCCCCTTCCCCAAGCATGAAAAATACAGAATATCATTGTCCCAGACAGAGAGTTCCATCAATACCCTGTGGCTAATAGCCACTGATGGAGCTCTGCTCCATATAGGGTTGCCAAATCCCAGGTGGGGGCAGGGGATCCCCAGGTTTGGGACCCTCCCTTCACTTCAGGGTCATCAGAAAGTGGGGGGAGAAGAGGGAAATATCTTCTGGGAACTCTATTATTCCCTATGCAGACTTATTCCCATAGGAAATAATGGAGAATGGATCTGTAGGTATTTGGGGCTCTAGGGGAGTTGTTTTTTAAGATTGAGGCACCATATTTGTAGCATAGCATCCAGGGCCTCTCCCCAAAACACCCGCCAAGTTTCTAAATGATTGGACCAAGGGACCAAATTTTATGAGCCCCAAAAGAAGGTGTCCCTTTCCTTCATTATTTCCAATGGTGAGAAGGCATTTAAAAGATGATGGCCAGAATTCCCTTTGGAGTTCACTTATTCTAGGCACACACTTACTCCTGGCTCCACCCCCAAAGTCCCCAGATATTTCTTGAATTGTACTTGGCAACCCTAGCTCCATATGTTTATTCAATTTTCTGATTCCCCACTCCTTCACATGCACCTGCTTATGTGACCTTCAGTCAGTCACAAGTTCTCACAGAGCTGTTCCTCTCAAGAGCAGCTTGAGCTGTCAGCCCCACCTAGCTCACAGGGTGTCTGTTGTGGGGAGGGGGAGGGAAAGGAGATTGTGAGCCGCCCTGAGACTCTTCGGAGTGGAGGGCGGGATATAAATCCAATATCTTCATCTACCTCACAGGGTGTCTGCTGTGGGGGAAGAAGGTAAAGGAGATTGTGAGCCGCTCAGAGACTCTTCTGAGTGGAGGGTGGGATATAAATCCAATATCTTCATCCACCTCACAGGGTGTCTGTTGGGGGGAAGGAAGGTAAAGGAGATTGTGAGCTGCTCTGAGACTCTTCGGAGTGGAGGGCGGGATATAAAACCAATATCTTCATCTACCTCACAGGGTGTCTGTTGTGGGGGGAGGGAAGGGAAAGGAGATTGTGAGCCGCCCTGAGACTCTTCAGAGCGGAGGGCGGGATATAAATCCAATATCTTCATCTACCTCACAGGGTGTCTGTTGTGGGGGAGGAAGGGAAAGGAGATTGTGAGCCGCTCTGAGACTCTTTGGAGTGGAGGGCGGGATATAAATCCAATATCTTCATCTACCTCACAGGGTGTCTGTTGTGGGAGGAGGAAGGTAAAGGAGATTGTGAGCCGCTCTGAGACTCTTCGGAGTGGAGGGCGGGATATAAATCCAATATCTTCATCTACCTCACAGGGTGTCTGTTGTGGGGGAGGAAGGGAAAGGAGATTGTGAGCCGCTCTGAGACTCTTCGGAGTGGAGGGTGGGATATAAATCCAATATCTTCATCCACCTCACAGGGTGTCTGTTGGGGGGAAGGAAGGTAAAGGAGATTGTGAGCTGCTCTGAGACTCTTCGGAGTGGAGGGCGGGATATAAAACCAATATCTTCATCTACCTCACAGGGTGTCTGTTGTGGGGGGAGGGAAGGGAAAGGAGATTGTGAGCCGCCCTGAGACTCTTCAGAGCGGAGGGCGGGATATAAATCCAATATCTTCATCTACCTCACAGGGTGTCTGTTGTGGGGGGAGGGAAGGGAAAGGAGATTGTAATCCACTCTGAGACTCCTTCCAATACTGAAGGGCAAGATATGAATTCAATCTCCTCCTCCTTCTGGACCACAGTAAGGAGGGTTTTTGACATCTGCTCATGTTTTGTAATGGCTGTTTTTATGGTATATATATATTTTTAACTCTGTTGTTTTATTGTTGTAAGCTGCCCTGAACCCACTTGCAGGATAGGGTGGGATATAAACCTAAAAATTAAATTAAATCCTTGGGGGCTGAATTTATCATATTTCCTGGCTGTATAATTAATTGTTCACCCACCCGTTTCCACCTAACCTACCCTGTGGCACTCAGAAAGAAAGAACCTACTTCAAGAGCACGTTCGTTATTTCTGTAAAGCTGAGAACGTAGCCAAAATATCTGCTTAGTAAAGTTGGCCATATGCCATTTTTAATTTCCTCCCATTTCATCACCTTGTGGGGTTGGCTTGGGGTAGAGATGAAGAAATGTTACTTCGTTTGTTTCTTTTTTTGCATTCGCTTTTAATTTCTTCGAAATGGGGTTGCCACCTCCAGCTTGGGAAATTCCTGGAGTGTTGGGGGCAGTAGCAGAGGAGGACAGAGTTGGGGTAAGGGAGAGAGCTCGGCAGGAATGTGATGTCACTCTAGGACCTCCATTCCTCCCATGCTCTATGGTATATCATAGAGTCTGTCTTACAAAGCTGCCATTTCCTCCAGGGGAACTGATCTCTGTAAACTAAGGGGATCACTTGTAATTTTGGGAGAATTCTAGGCCCTATCTGGACAGAGATCAGTTCACCTGGAGAAAACAACTGCTTTGGAAGGTAGATTCTATGGTGTTATATCTCTCTGAAGTTTCTCCCTTCACTAAAACTTGCACCTTCAGGCTCCATTGCCCAAATCTCCAGATATTTCCCAACCTGGACCTGACACCTCTACCCAGAGGATGGTTTTCAGTTAGGGTTGCCAAGCCTGATTCAAGAAATATCTGGGGACTTTGGGGGTGGAGCCAGGAGACTTTGGGGGTGGAGCCAAGAGCAAGGGTGTGGCAAGCACAATTGAACTCCAAAGGGCATTCTGGCCATCACATTTAAAGGGACTATGCTCCTTTTAAATGCCTTCCCTCCATTTGGAATAATGAAGGATAGGGGCACCTTCTTTTGGGGCTCACAGAATTGGACCCACTGGTCCAATCTTTTTGAAACTCGAGGAGTATTTTGCAAAGTGTGAGCAGATCCTATGCTGAAAATTTGGTGCCTTTATCTCAAAAACAGCCCACCTAGAGCCCCAGATATCCATGGATCAATTTTCAATTATACCCCATGGGAATCAGTCTCCATAGGGAATAATGGAGTGCCCGGCAAACATTACCTCCCCCTCCCCTGTTTTCTGATGACCCTAAAGCGGGGGGAGGGCCTCCAACTGGGGGGTCCCCTGCCCTTGCCTGGGGATCAGCAAACACTAGAAATAAACCTCTGCGTTTTATTGTTGCAAATAAATGCTGAAGCCATTTCTTTCATAATGATGCCGTTATGTTGTTATCATCACAAACCAAAACTCATTAAATGTCCATAGAAAAATCACAAAGTTATTTCACACCACTCTTGTAAGGTAGTACTTTACAGCCCACTGTCTCAGTTCTCCTTTGCTTGAAAGACGTAGACAGCGCCACATTTGTATACGATTCCTCCTATGGGTAGCAGGCCGAAGTCTGACAGGTGGGGCGTCTACACAGGTCCTAGGTTCAGTTTTGCGTTTCGTTCACCTTCCACTGGCCGCTTTTCTTTTCGCTTTGGAACCTGTGCTAAAGGCAACTGCTCACACATTACATACAATGTAACTTTGCAGCTCGCAGGAATGCGTTCAGTGTGAGGGAACAACATGGTATGAAACTAAAGGTGCAAAGGAGAAAGCAACATTAATAACCAAATCAATAAAGCCCCCCCCCAAAAAAAAAAGTTTGGTGCAGGTGGAAATATAATTATCATGCTTGATGAACCCTATGCATTTGCCTTATGCTTTTTGTTGGTGGGTTCTGTAGAAACATATAAACATAGACAAATCTCAAAAATAGACGTAGGTATCATTATGAAGCATGGGTGAAAATCAGGGGTGGCCAAACTGTGGCTCAGGTGACTCTTTCACACATATTGTGTGGCTCTTAAAACCTCCACTGCCCAGGCTGAAGAAGGCATTTGTCTTCTTAAATCACCAGTTTGGTGTAGTGGTGAAGTGTGTGGACTCTTATCTGGGAGAACCGGGTTTGGTTCCCCACTCCTCCCCTTGCAGTTGCTGGAATGGCCTTGGGTCAATCAGAGCTCTTGTAGAGGTTGTCCTTGAAAGGGCAGCTGCTGTGAGAGCCCTCACAGCCCCACCCACCTCACAGGGTGTCTGTTGTGGGGAAGGGAGATAAAGGAGATTGTGAGCCGCTCTGAGATTCTGAGATTCGGAGTGGAGGTCGGGATATAAATCCAATATCATCTTCTTCTTCTCCAAGCCAAGCCAGCTGGAAGCTTGGAGAATGCATTTAAAGTTGCTTTCTTTCCACCTCTCCCCCCGCATCTATTTGCTTTCCTATCTTCCCCACTCCCTCTCTTCCTTCCTGTTTTGCAGCTCTCAGGCATCTGATATTCATGTCTTGTGGCTCTCCTATATCTGATGTTCGTGTCTTGTGGCTCTCAGACGTCTGATATTTATTCTATGCGGCTCTTACATTAAGCAAGTTTGGCCGCCCCGGGTGAAAAAGCGTTTCATCGAAACGGAGATGTTTCGCACTGAAGCGGCAGGATGCAGTATTCAATCCAACCCCTAATCTCGTCATTACTAAACACAGTTGGAATCAAATCAGTTAAATTAGCTGGGAATCCTCCCAGTCTTTCCCGGAAGAAAGAGGAAATTGTTATCCTGGGTGGCCAATCACAAAGCTTCTTTTTTTTTGGTGCACCCTCTTGAGGAAGTGGGCAGAAACAGGGTATCTTTGGCTCAGGCGTGAAAAACCGTAAACCCTTGCATTGTGCTGGATCCAGTTTTAGAAGTGTGAAATGAACAGGCTGATGCTTTGCCAAGCCCCCACCAGCTCTGAGAATCGGCAGTGAGACTGAGAGCCCTCTATACCAACATTCTGTAACTAAAACTCCCTGGATCAAAATGGTTCCTTAATTCTCCCGGATAAAAGAGCGAGATGATCACACTCCGGGGGATTCTGCTAAGTTTTTCAGCTTTCCGACTCCACGAGTCTGTCTGCAGTGGGCAAAAATAACACTTCTAGTGTCTCAGCTGGTCCTCGCTCTGGAATTTCAAAGCCGCTACTCCGTCAAGGGACCATTTATAGCTGCTCCTGAAGCGGCCGTATCTTTGCGAGAGAGCGATGCCCGATGCTGTATTGTGATCTAAGCGTAGTTTAGAGACTGAGGGATTATTAATTAAGAAACAAAGCCCTGGTACTATTTGTCTCGTACCTAAGTCCCTCCATCTGTTTGGTTTTTTTTCTTTCCCTGTATGTGATGCGGAGAGCAATTAAACTTCCGCTGGGACGGATTAGCTTCTATTTAACCAGTGCCAAAAAGATAAAGCTGTCTGCGGAAGGGTCCTGTATTATCATTAGATGCCAACAGAGCTCTCCGGGGCCACATTAGCATTGAAAACAAGGGTGCAGCTATTATTACAGTACCTCAGGCAACTGCTTAGAAGGAAATGTAATTGCAGAGAAAATGGCGGAAGGGAGCAGAAGACAGGAAGAGAGCTCAGGGCTAGGGTATGCAGCCCAGAGACAGCGAGGAGCATCTGTCTTGAATCATAGTTATTTTTTTTTTCTAGCTGTAGACAGACTGTTGACATTCGTTATCTCAGGCTGTCTTAGGTACACCTCCAGGAGTAGCATCAGCAGCACGAGGCGTCAGCGCTTCACTTTGTACCACTCAAGACTAGGCCCAAATAGCCCAGGCAAGGACAATCTTGTCAGTTCATGGAAGCTATTTAGGCCTGACTATGGCGAGTGCTTGGATGGGTAGGGCTGACAAGGTTCTCCCATTCTGGAGGTCCCCAGCCCACTAGCCTGCAGTGGGCCAGCTGGGGGGGGGGTCCCCACCCGACATCGTTGGCTCGATGAAATCACTCGCAAGTAACATCATCACACCGGCGACATTATGCACCGCCACTCTAGAGAGCCAGTTTGGTGTAGTGGTTAAGTGTGCAGACTCTTATCTGGGAGAACCAGGTTTATTCCCCACTCCTCCACCTGCAGCTGCTGGAATGGCCTTGGGTCAGCCATAGCTCTCATAGACCTTCTTCCCCTATAGTGGTTAAGTGTGCAGACTCTTATCTGGGAGAACCAGGTTTGATTCCCCACTCCTCCACTAGCAGCTGCTGGAATGGCCTTGGGTCAGCCATAGCTCTCATAGACCTTCTTCCCCTGTAGTGGTTAAGTGTGCAGACTCTTATCTGGGAGAACCGGGTTTGATTCCCCACTCCTCCACTTGCAACTACTGGAATAACCTTGGGTCAGCCATAGCTCTCATAGACCTTCTTCCCCTGTAGTGGTTAAGTGTGCGGACTCTTACCTGGGAGAACCGGGTTTGATTCCCCCACTCCTCCACTTGCAGCTGCTGGAATGGCCTCATAGACCTTCTTCCCCTGTAGTGGTTAAGTGTGCGGACATTTACCTGGGAGAACCGGGTTTAATTCCCCCACTCCTCCACTTGCAGCTGCTGGAATGGCCTTGGGTCGGCCATAGCTCTCATAGACCTTCTTCCCCTGTAGTGGTTAAGTGCGCAGACTCTTATCTGGGAGAACCAGGTTTGATTCCCCCACTCCTCCACCTGCAGCTGCTGGAATGGCCTTGGGTCAGCCATAGCTCTCATAGACCTTCTTCCCCTGTAGTGGTTAAGTGTGCGGACTCTTACCTGGGAGAACCGGGTTTGATTCCCCCACTCCTCCACTTGTAGCTGCTGGAATGGCCTTGGGTCAGCCATAGCTCTCATAGACCTTCTTCCCCTGTAGTGGTTAAGTGTGCGGACTCTTATCTGGGAGAACCGGGTTTGATTCCCCACTCCTCCACTTGCAGCTACTGGAATAACCTTGGGTCAGCCATAGCTCTCATAGACCTTCTTCCCCTGTAGTGGTTAAGTGTGCGGACTCTTACCTGGGAGAACCGGGTTTGATTCCCCCACTCCTCCACTTGCAGCTGCTGGAATGGCCTTGGGTCAGCCATAGCTCTCATAGACCTTCTTCCCCTGTAGTGGTTAAGTGTGCGGACATTTACCTGGGAGAACCGGGTTTGATTCCTCCACTCCTCCACCTGCAGCTGCTGGAATGGCCTTGGGTCAGCCATAGCTCTCATAGACCTTCTTCCCCTGTAGTGGTTAAGTGCGCAGACTCTTATCTGGGAGAACCGGGTTTGATTCCCCACTCCTCCACCTGCAGCTGCTGGAATGGCCTTGGGTCAGCCATAGCTCTCATAGACCTTCTTCCCCTGTAGTGGTTAAGTGCGCAGACTCTTACCTGGGATAACCGGGTTTGATTCCCCCACTCCTCCACCTGCAGCTGCTGGAATGGCCTTGGGTCAGCCAGAGCTCTCATAGACCTTCTTCCCCTGTAGTGGTTAAGTGTGTGGACTCTTACCTGGGAGAACCGGGTTTGATTCCCCCACTCCTCCACCTGCAGCTGCTGGAATGGCCTTGGGTCGGCCATAGGTCTCATAGACCTTCTTCCCCTGTAGTGGTTAAGTGTGTGGACTCTTACCTGGGAGAACCGGGTTTGATTCCCCACTCCTCCACTTGCAGCTGCTGGAATGACCTTGGGTCAGCCATAGCTCTCACAGGATTTGTCCTTGAAAGGGCAGCTTCTGTCAGAGCTCTCTCAGCCCCACCCACCTCACAGGGTGTCTGTTGTGTGTGTGGGGGGAGAAGATATAGGAAATTGTAAGCCGCTCTGAGTCTTTGATTCAGAGAGAAGGGCGAGGTATAAATCTGCAGTCTTCTTCTCTGGGAGAACCGGGTTTGATTCCCCACTCCTCCACCTGCAGCTGCTGGAATGGCCTTGGGTCAGCCACAGCTCTGGCAGAGGTTGTCCTTGAAAGGGCAGCTTCTGGGAGAGCCCTCTCAGCCCCACCCACCTCACGGTGTCTGGGGGGGGAGAAGATATAGGAGATTGTAAGCTGCTCTGAGTCAGAGAGGAGGACGGGGTATAAATCTGCACTTCTTTTTCTTCCAGGAAAACTCTATGGTTTTCTTGGATGCTCTAGCCATTTGGGAGGGAAACTAGCCGTGTGTGCTATGTGCATGTGAAAAAAGGACCCCTCCAGAGGTCTATGGATGGGAGACCTCCATGGGTTACAACAGCCGGGAGGCATGGGCAGGTTTTATCGAACAGCTTCCCTGAATGTCATCCATGCCCCTTGTAGAGGTCAGTCACCAGAGGTCACCATGACTTTCAGGTGCACACACACACGCAGGTACGCCCATGTACACATAAATTATAAAAAAACAGGCCAAAATACATCATTTGGTTCAGGGAACCCCATTATATATGATGCACCAGGCTGCCAGCTCCGGGTTGGAAAACACCTGGAGATTTTGAGGATGGATCTGGGGGAGGGTGGGCTTTGGGGAGGGAACTCAGCATTGATGGACATGCTTGTGTGGAACAGCATGTCACAGTGCCAGAGAGTCCCCCCTTCAAAGCAGCCATTTCCTCCAGGGGTGTCAAACACGGCAGCGCCTGTAGAAGAGCATGCGTTAATCCATGAGTCAAGAACATTTAGTTAAGTGCATAACGCTGAGAGAAGGAGGCTGTTGTGCCCGGCGTTCGTCCCGGAAAGGACGGCACAGTGCACCTGTGGGCGGTGCCTGGAAGGGACGAACGCAGCCAGCCTATGACGATCAGCGGCGGGACGTTTAACTGGCCAGGATTGGACTTGACCAGGAAGAAGGTTGTTCTGGGAAATGTATATAACAGGGGACCTGGCCCCGCCATGTTGTCTTTGTGATGTACTCGCTAATAAAGTATGTTGCCGTCTGAGCGTCTCCGACCTCAGTACGTTACAGAGGCCGATGAAGTATATTCTGTCGAGATCGCGAGGGGTCCTGCAATAAGCGATCCCTCCTTACTTCCGCCATTTGGAGTATAAGGCTGTGTTCCAAGGATTTTGCCCACCCCTGTGTCTATTAGAAGAAGCCAACTTTCAGGCTGTGGAAAGACTTTGCAGGGACATTATTCATACTGTATACTCAGTGTTCTGTTCGTTTTGTTCAATTCAGTTTGCACTAAATAATTAGGGTTGCCAAGTCCAATTCAAGAAAGATCTGGGGACTTTGGGGGTGGAGCCAGGAGACATCAAGGGTGTGACAAGCATAACTGAATGCCAAAGAGAGTTCTGGCCAACGCATTTAAAGGGATCACAAACCTTTTTAAATGCCTTCCTTCCATAGGAAATAAGGAATGATAGGGGCGCCTTCTTTTGGGACTCATAGAATTGGACCCCCTGGTCCAATCTTTTTGAAACTTGGGAGGTGTTTTGGGGAGAGGCACTGGATGCTATACTGCAAATTTGGTGCCGCTACCTCATAAAACAGCCCCCCCAGAGCCCCAGATACCTGCAGATCAATTCTCCATGATTTCCTATGGGAATAAGTCTCCATAGGGAATAATAGAGTTCCCTGCAGACATTTCCCTCCCCTCCTCCCGCATTCTGATGACCCTGAAGCAGGGGGAGGGCCTCCAAACCAGGGGATCTCCTGCCCCCACCTGGGGATTGGTAACCCTACTAAATATATTCGTACACTGCTTTGTGAAAGTTACATTGTTTCCGGTGATTCCCTCTTATCCATTTCCTCCAGGGGAGCTGATCTCTGCCAGCTGGAGCTCACTTGAACAAGCGAGCAGATCTCCGGGCCCCACCCGGAGGCGGGCAACCCTATCAGATGCCTGTGTTTGCCAGGACAGACACTATTTGCAGGTTAACTCTGACCCAGTTTGCTTCCTCTGGAGCTGATTGGTTAATGTGAGTTGTTTGTGTTGCTCTTCTTCAGGGGCTGACCACCTGCCTTTGGGTTCCTAAGGTTAACTCTCTAAGTGAGTTCGTAGCTGCATCTCAGATCTAGACCGCATCTATGTGAATGGGAAGAAACACCCTGGTATCGTGCAGTGAGGCTCCCTCCCGTTCTACTCACTACAGTGGGCATGGTACACTTTGTGCTGTCGGTAAACAGGGGTCATTTTGTAGAAAAATAGGTGGTGGATCTCATTAGCATAACTCATTAGCAGACCTCACCCCCACCACCAGCCAAAAGCAACCCGACACAAGAAAGGAGAGCCCCGGGCAAGCGAGGCCTGCTTGGGCTAGCTAGAGATCCAGCCAGCCCAAGCAGGCCTCGCTCACCTGGGGCTCTCCTGGGCCACCCCCTCCACAGTCAAAAAGCCATCAAGCCACCCGCCGCCTAAAATCGCAGTGGTGAGAAGTGGAGAAAGGGTGGTGTGGGCTTCTCCAGGCTTTAATGAGGGCTGCTGGGGGCATGGCAAAGCTCCTGGTGGCTGGCTGGCTGCCCGCTCTCCTAATCCGAGGACTGTTATGCAGCTGCCCCTACTATTCAATGAACAAAGTAGGCGGGGAGGAGGAGGGGTGGGTTGTCAGCAGCTGTGCTCCTGTGAGCTCTTGCTGAATCCAAGGCCTGGTGGTAGATAACATATCATGGAATCATTGGTGGTGGACTGTGTAGGCTTCCCAACCCTCCCGCTCTGGCGGGAGTCCCCTGGGTTTGCAGCCTCATCTCCCGGTCTTCAAGAAGTGAGAAGCGGGGGGTGGGGGTGGAGGGGGGGGAGAACATACCTGTAGGCTTCATTATAGAGCTCCTGAGCCGTTTGTAAAATGTCTGCCGCTTTAAGGCTGGGCAGGGAGCAGGAAGGGCTTGGGAGAACAGCCCCGCCCTTTCTTTTGCTTTCACTTTCACAGCAAGAGTTCTCCGGAAGAAGATCTGGTAAGTGTGTGTGTGTGTGTGTGAGGGAGGGGGCAGGGGATTCCCTGGTTTGGAGGCCCTCCCCCCTTTTAGAAAGTGTGTGGGGGGGAGGGAAATGTCTACTGGGCATTCTATTATTCCCTATGGAGAACGATTCCCATAGGGAATAATAGGGAATTCATCCGTTGGTATTGGGGGCTCTGGGGGGCTATTTTTTGAGGTAGAGGCACCAAATTTTTAGTATAACATCTAGTGCCTCTCCCCAAAATACCCCCCAAGTTTCAAAACGATTGGACCAGAGGGTCCAATTCTATGAGCCCCAAAAGATGGTGCCCCTATACTTCATTATTTCCTATGGAAGAAAGGAATTTTAAAAGGTGTGCTGTCTCTTTAAATGTGATGGCCAGAACTCCCTTGGAGTTCAATTATGCTTGTCACATCCTTGTTTTTGGCTCCACCCCCATGTCTCCTGGCTCCACCCCCAAAGTCTCCTGGCTCCACCCCCAAAGTTCCCAGATTTTTCTTTAATTGGACTTGGCAACCCTAGGACTGTGGCATCAAGTTGCAGGCGGCTTATGCTGAACCGATAAGATTTTTTAGGCAAGAGGTGGTTTGCCATTGCCTGCCTCTGTGTAGCAACCTTGGACTTCCTTGGCGGTCTTCCATCCAGGCACTAACCTGAGATCTGAGGAGAACAGGCTAGCTTGGATCATCAGGAGCATTGTTAATTTAGACGCCTCAGGGGTTGTTTTGTAGAAAAATAGGTGCTGGAGCTCCTTAGAGATCCAGTCGGCCCAAGCAGGCCTCACTCACCTGGGGCTCTCTTGCCCCACCCCCTCCAGTCAAAAGGCCAGCAAGCCACCCACCACCCAAAATCACATAAGTGGAGAAAGGGTGGTGCAGGATTCTCCAGTGGTTAATGAGGGCTGCTGGGGGCATGGCAAAGCCTCTGGTGGCTGGCTGGCTGCCAGCTCTCCAAAACCAGGGATTGTTATGCAGCTGCACCTACTATTCAACGGACAAGGTAGGTAGGTGGGGAAGAAGAGGGGGAACTATCAGAAAGGTACAGGAGCTGCGCTCCTGTGAGCTCCTGCTGAATCTGAGGCCTGAGCATCGTTGATTTAGTAGTCTTATTGAGAAATGAACCCTAAATTGCTTCAAGAGGAGCGAGGTTTTGGCATGCGGCTGAGTATTGAGGAAGCCATAACTTGAGTTATGCCACAGGAGGTGGTGGCGGCTACAAGCAAAGCCAGCTTCAAGAGGGGATTGGATAAAAATATGGAGCAGAGGTCCATCAGTGGCAATTAGCCATAGTGTGTGTGTGTGTACATATATATATATATATATATATATATATATATATATATATATATATATATATATATTGCCCACTATGTGATACAGAGTGTTGGACTGGATGGGCCATTGGCCTGATCCAACAGGCCTTCTCTTATGTTCTTATGAGTAGTTAAAACTGAAGGGCAGTGAAAGGAAAATTGGAACTAGAAGTATGAATTAGAAGCATCCAATCCAATTAGCTATAGTGTGTGTGTGTGTGTGTGTGTGTGTGTATATTGGAATATATATATATAGGAATATATATATTGCCCACTATGTGATACAGAGTGTTGGACTGGATAGGCCATTGGCCTGATCCAACATGGCTTCTCTTATGTTCTTATGTGATACAGAGTGTTGGACTGGATGGGCCATTGGCCTGATCCAACAGGCCTTCTCTTATGTTCTTATGAGTAGTTAAAACTGAAGGGCAGTGAAAGGAAAATTGGAACTAGAAGTATGAATTAGAAGCATCCAATCCAAATAGCATATTGCGCACACTTAGAGGAGTTTTGGCTGAGTCGACAAAACTGCTCTCAAAGGTAGAAATCACTGCCGGAACTCTGCTAATTTCCTCTGGAAATAACAGCATTAAGTTGAACATACATGCCCACATTGGAGATGATTTTTAATTTCTCCTCTCTGCTGTTTAAGCGATCGAATCCTTGTCCCATTCATTCCAGCGTGAAACCAACCTGCATTTGCTAATTTTGAGGCACCTTCTGTTTCTTTGACCCAGTCTTTTCCTGTTTGGGTGTCTGTACATCAGAATTATATATAATTGAGACACATTGTGTATACTGACCGCGTAAACACTGCATAAGCGGAGCTTAAAAAGAAACCCTCACCGCCTTTACGATACAAACAGATCCACGAGACGAACAATGAAGAGCAGAACTCTAAAAAAAACCTAGATGAAAAGAAATAGGGACACCTACTGGAAAACGGCTGAACGGCACCGGTCTCATTGGCTGCCTGCCTAGAAATCCAATACAGATGCTTTTTTGAAGTTGACAATCAAGTTTGGGAGAGCTTCCAAACTTCAAAGACATTGGCCTTGAGACGGGGATTTTTCGCAGCCCGACTGGAATAGAGGAATAAGCCCCTCTGCTTTCAGCGAGGCATCCTTGCAAGGAGGTGAGCCAAGATCTTCATACTGAAGATTTCTCCTGTTTTGCTTTTCATAGTGAGGACGTTAAGGAGACGTTTCCTCAATTTGTCCTTACCATGAGCTGACGGCGCAGTCGATCTCCACGGCTTTGTCTCCTTCAAGGGGTTATAAGCCTGACCACCCTCTCACTTCTATTGTTTCGCCCTGTCGAGTCCGATCTGATTGCGGAAGGCTGCATAGCGTGACTCCCATCGTTTTTCATGCTTGCGGTTGCATTGGAATAAATTGTGAATGGGTTTTGACTTGGTTAGCTTCTGACCAGGGCATTTTTTTTCTGTAGCAGGAACTCCTTTGCGTATTAGGCCACACACTCTGATGTAGCCAATCCTCCAAGAGCTTACAGGGCTCTTCGTACAGGGCCTACTGTAAGCTCCAGGGGGATTGGCTACATCAAGGGGGTGTGGCCTAATATGCAAAGAGTTCCTGCTACAAAAGAAAGCCATGGTGATTGGATTTGTCGTCTGCCTTTCTCATGCAGCATCTCTGTTTTAAAGGTTGCTACTAGGATTTGTAATGTTGGCTGCACAGGTACTTTTCTTGCTGCCTTCCCCTCCCCCTCCCCCCTTCCATTGTTGGCTGATGGGTACCACTATGGATTCCAGAAAGACCTACAAAATTTCCAGACTGTAAGCTTTCAAGACTGAGCGCTGCTTTCATCAGAGTTGTTGATGATTTTCTAATGTCTCTGTTGCTGGTGGTGTTATTCTGACAAAGTTAATGCTATACTTGACAAATAGTTCACTGATTGGCCAATGTTTTTTTTTTTTACCAGCTGAATGTCCAGCCGTTGGTTCTGCAACTGCCTTTAGCTTTCTCTGCCAGTCTTTAAAGAAGCCAACAAAACTCTCAACAGCCTTATGTAGGATTGCTTGTGTTTTTTTTTTGTTTTTTTTTTTTTGCAAATAAGGAATTCATTCAGGCAATATAGTGATTTAGCATTATCTGAAGTGTATCTTTACAAGGTTGTCATATATATATAATGGGCTTATGGGATTTTATATATATGGCTTTTTTGTAGCAGGAACTGCTTTGCACATTAGGCTACACCCCCCTGATATAGTTAATCCCCCAAGAGCTTATAGTACACTCTGTCAGAAGAGCCCTGTAAGCTCTTGGAGGATTGGTTACATCAGGGGGGTGTAGCCTAATATGCAAAGAATTCCTGCTACAAACAAGCCATCTATCTATCTATCTATCTATCTATCTATCTATCTATCTATCTATCTATCTATCTATCTATCTATCTATCTATCTATCTATCTATCTATCTATCTATCTATCTATCATCTATCTATCTATCTATCTATCTATCTATCTATCTATCTATCTATCTATCTATCTATCTATCTATCTATCTATCTATCTATCATCTGTCTGTCTTCCATCCATCCATCCATCCACACACAAAAAAGCTATTGAATATATAAAATGCATAAAATATCATGCAATATCATCCTCATTGGTGGATCTGTATAACATGGGATGTAAAAGGAAGATACAAATGATCTTAAAGGACCCTTCACATCCGGGCCACTTGCTATTTGAGATCTTACCATCGGGCAGACGATACAGAGTGTTGAAGGCTAAGACAAATAGATTTAAGGGCAGCTTCTATCCAAGTGCTGTGGTTAGGCTATATGCAGGGCTATGAATGGTTATTTGTTTTAGATGTAGGCTAAATGTAGGGTTATGAATGGTTATTTGTTTTAGATGTATTTAAATGGTTTATGTATATGTCTTTTCTTTAGTGTTGATGTGTTGGTATGTTTGTGGAAGAGCACCTCATTTCGTTGCTCTCATTTTCCTTTTTTGAGAACAATGACAATAAATTTATCTATCTATCTATCTAAAAATATTTCTCAATTATGTTACATTAAAGAAATGGGTCATTACAACACATTTAAAACAACCAGCATCCAAACATTACTTTGAACGGATTACACGTCTCCAGGGTCCAAGTCCCCTTTCTTAACTCTCTAGGGCCGTGTGAAGCCCTTCTTTATCCAATTTCCCTGCCTCTACAGAAGGTACAAACACTCTTGTCGTAGAACAGTTCAGAGCGAACGTTCTGAGGCAGTTGGTGTTAGAAGTGATTATCTGTTCTTCGTCCGTCTGTTCTATTCTGTACTGTCCAGTGTGTCCATCAACACCTCACAAAAGAGGGATTCCTGAACAACTGAGGTTTACGCAGAGCCAGAGTCATTGGGGTCAAGCATTTCTGACAAGCGCTGGGTCAATTGCTGGGGATATTACACTCATCGTTCAGCTAGTGTGCTTCAGAATGGTCGTTCCCCTCCCAATGAGTTGGAAGCCGAACATGGAAGCATAATTGTTTTCTTGGGGATAGTTTCCGGTCTGTTGCCCTGATTGTATGGTCTAAGTTGAACTTATTTCACCCTAAATAATGCCGTGCCTATAGCGAAGGCTAAGCTGCAGTTTCTAAAACTGGTGACCTCAGTTTCTTTGTCTGTGTACAGCCTAATTCTCAAGAGGAATGAGGGGGGAGAGAAAGACTCATCCCCAAAAGAGTTGTAAAAGTTTTTTTTTTCACAGCTCCTTCTTTTCCTTCCCTGCCCTCCCCCAAGAAAGACCACTCCCTCAGTTAATCATTTTCTTCCCCTTGTTTTCTTTCTAGACATGGTGAGTTTGTAGAACGACTGGCAGCCAAAGTGAATTCCGTGTCGGAGGAGAAGGGAGACATGCCCTTTGCCGAAAGAAGCTGGCGAACTTGTGTGTGGATACTTTTTCTTCTCCTTTGGGAGGGAAACAGCACTCAGGTTCAGAGAGCAGGTAAGTGCAGACTGATTTCCAAGGAGTAACTGGAGGCTTTATTGGGGGTGGAGTAAGGGGATGCGAGAGTGAAACTAAGGATGAAATGGGAAATTAAACATCATATTTCACATAGGCTGTTAGATAGATCCAGGTGGGTAGCCATTTTGGTCTGAAGCGAATGAGTAAAATAAGAGTCCAGTAACACCTTTAGATGAAGAGCCCCATGGTGCAGAGTGGTAAAGCTGCAGTTCTGTCGTCGGAGCCCTCTGCTCACGACCTGAGTTCGATCCCAGTGGAAGCTGGTTCAGGTAGCCGGCTCGAGGTTGACTTAGTCTTCCATCCTTCATCCTTCGCATCACCTAATACCTAGAGCTTTCAACTGGAGATACAGGGGATTGAACCTGGGACCTTCTGCATGCAAAGCAGAGGTTTTTTCCATTGAGCCATATAGCCTCTCCTCCTAATCAGATTAAAGGCAGGCCGTACAGCTGGCTGGCTGTTCTTTTCGTCTCAGCGTGTTGCAGTAAAAGGGGATGGATGCAGATAAAACAGAGCAGTTTGTTGGGATTTCAAAGGGAAATCACAGTCTCATAGACATGCAGACGGAGTAGGCGAAAGGGCCAGTCTGATACTGCAGAGAGAGAGACAAAGTTTGCAAAATAAGGCAACGGTTGTGTTCAGATCTGCTTTGGAAATCAGGGGAGAGCCGCAGAACAATGGCTGTCCAAGGAGGCATGCCAGCTTTGCATGAAAGAGACTAACAAGGCGTTGCTCCATACGAAAATCGCTGTATCGAACAGAAGATGCCTGTGGAGGCTGTGATGTTAGTGGCCTTCCTCCTGTGCTACCTCTCAGCACTCCCTTGTGCTTCCCTCACAGGTTGCAAGAACGTCCACTACGACCTCATCTTCCTCTTGGATGCCTCCTCCAGCGTCGGCATCGACGACTTCCAGAAAGTCCGCCAGTGGGTGGTCGACCTGGTGGACAGCTTTGAGATCGGGCCAGACAAAACCCGGGTGGGCGTCGTCCGTTACAGCACTCAGCCGATGACGGAGTTCGAACTCGGCACCTACGACACCGGGGAGGAAGTCAGACAAGCGGCGAGGAAGATCCGATACCACGGGGGCAACACGAACACGGGGGATGCCCTGCGGTACATCACAAGGCACAGTTTTTCTGCCGAGGCTGGCGGGAGGCCGAATGACCCCACCATTAAAAAAGTAGCCATCCTTTTGACTGACGGCAGAAGCCAGGATCATGTCTTGGAGCCGGCCGCCGCTGCCCATCAACTAGGCATCAAGATCTTTGCGGTGGGCGTCGGTGAAGCTCTTAAAGAAGAGTTGGATGAAATTGCGTCCGAGCCCAAGTCTGCTTACACGTTCCACGTTTCCGATTACGATGCCATCGATAAGATACGAGAACAGCTGAGGAGACGGCTTTGTGAGAGTGAGTAATGCCTTTCCCTGGGCACAAGTTGTGGGCGACGGTTCTCCCGTGTGTGGGTGGGACTGTGAGTGGATGGCTTTTTTTAAAGATGTGGAAATACGAGACTTGGTTTTGGGGGGTTGGCAGGAATTTTACTGCACAATGCACACTCTCAATTTATTTCTTCATTTACTTACTTTGTAGCTCACTTTTTTCAGTAAGACTCAAGGCTTTATAAGTCAGTGCAAACAATAGGTGGAGACAGCTAATAAGCAATGTAAAAGAACTAGGCCAGGGATGTCAAAAATGCAAGCCCCCAAATCAGGCCCCAGAGGGCTCCCATCAGGCCCCTGAGCAACTGGCTGTCATCTGCTTCCTTCTCCCTCTCTCTTGCTTCCTTCTGCATCACAGCTTGCTTTGCAAGACTTGCTTAATTGCACAGGAGCTACAGAGCCAAACCTCTATTTTCTCCATTGGCTGAGGCTCCTTCCTTGGAGAGGATGGGGGGGAGAAACAGCTTGCTTTGTGAGGCTCTTGCAATTGCACAGCAGAGCTACTGACCCAAGCTCCCTCTTCCTTCTATTGGCTGAGGCTCCCCCCCTCCCCACTGTGTGACACAGAGTGTTGGACTGGATGCGCCATTGGCTTTATCCAACATGGCTTCTCTTATGTTTTTCCTTGTCCGATTGAATGCTAGCTAAATCACATCAGCACATTTTGATATTCTGTCCATAAAGATGGATCCAAGTAGGTGTTCCCATTGGTGAAAAAGGCAGAGAACAGTCAGGGTTGATTTCCCTTAGGACTGAGGGATTGGATCTTCTTGCAGTCCAAGGGACTGTAACCCATGACAAATGCCATCAAGAGAAACACTGTCCCATGCTTGAAGGCAGTGTGAGATATATTTACTCCTCGCTTTCATTGACATTCCAAGCTATAGTTAACCCTCCATATTGGGGGATGACTTTTCATGATGGCGGCAGGGGGATGCGTGGCTGAAGTGTCAACATTCTCGACATGCCACAAGAGGCTTTTCAGACTGGGGTTGCCACGTCTCCAACTGTCCGTTATGACTTGGGGCAGCAGCTTGTTTATCTACTACTGTCTTGCCACAACCTTCTTCCAAACGGCTCACGGTCACCGTATTTTACGACGAGCAACCTTTAAAGAGGAGCAGATCTGTAAACCAATGATGTAGAAACAGAGGTTTGGTCCTCGCTGCTGATCAAAATGGAAGTAGATTACTTTAGAAGGGCGTTCTAAAGCCAGAGCCAGTTTGGCGTCGTGGTGAAGTGCGCGGACTCATATCTGGGAGAACCGGATTTGATTCCCCACTCCTCCTCTTGCAGCTGCTGGAATGGCCTTGGGTCAGCCATAGCTCTCATAGACCTTCTTCCCCTGTAGTGGTTAAGTGTGCAGACTCTTATCTGGGAGAACCGGATTTGATTCCCCAATCCTCCACTTGCAGCTGCTGGAATGGCCTTGGGTCAGCCATAGCTCTCATAGACCTTCTTCCCCTGTAGTGGTTAAGTGTGCAGACTCTTATCTGGGAGAACCGGGCTTGATTCCCCACTCCTCTACTTGCAGCTGCTGGAATGGCCTTGGGTCAGCCATAGCTCTCATAGACCTTCTTCCCCTGTAGTGGTTAAGTGTGCAGACTCTTATCTGGGAGAACTGGATTTGATTCCCCACTCCTCCACTTGCAGCTGCTGGAATGGCCTTGGGTCAGCCATAGCTCTCATAGACCTTCTTCCCCTGTAGTGCTTAAGTGTGCGGACTCTTATCTGGGAGAACTGGATTTGATTCCCCACTCCTCCACTTGCAGCTGCTGGAATGGCCTTGGGTTAGCCATAGCTCTCACAAGAGTTGTCCTTGAAAGGGCAGCTGCTGGGGGAGCTTTCTCAGCCCCACGCACCTCGCAGGGTGTCTGTTGTGGGGGGAGAAGATACAGGAGATTGTAAGTCGCTCTGAGTCTCTGATCCAGAGAGAAGGGCCGGGTATAAATCTGCAGTCGTCTTCTTCTCTTTGGCAAGGAGTCTTTCACTTCCTTCTGCAGTTCTTGAAGGCAGGTATAGGAAAAACCCCTACTTGGAAAGGCTTTGCTCATGTTCTTTGAAGGAGGCAGAGTCTCTGGAGCACATGTTTTTTCAGTTGCACATTTTATAATTCCCTTGTTGAACAAGGTTTATTATTATTATTCCTAGCGTTGCCAAGTCCAATTCAAGAAACATCTGGGGACTTTGGGGGTGGAGCCAGGAGACTTTGGGGGTGGAGCTAGGAGACATTAGGGGTGGGGCCAAGATCAAGGCTGTGGCAAGCATAATTGAACTCCAAAGGGAGTTCTGGCCCTCACATTTAAAGGGACGGCACACCTTTTCAATGCCTTCCTTCCATAGGAAATAATGAAGGATAGGGGCACCTTTTTTTGGGGCTCATAGAATTGGACCCCCTGGTCCAATCTTTTTGAAACTTGGGGGGTATTTTGGGGAGAGGCTCTAGATGCTATACTGAAAATTTGGTGCCGCTACCCCAAAAAACAGCCCCCCGAGAGCCCCAGATACCCGCGGATCAATTCTCCATGATTTTCTATGGGAATAAATCTCCATAAATCTCCAATCTATGTCTTTCCTCTCTCTTCGAATATGTGGCTTGAATAATTTACTTGTTTGAGCCATTGTTGTCTTGCAGATGTTTTAAGATGAAGATGAAGAAGATATTGGATTTACATCCCGCCCTCCACTCCGAAGAGTCTCAGAGCGGCTCACAATCTCTTTTACCTTCCTCCTCCACAACAGGCACCCTGTGAGGTGGGTGGGGCTGGAGAGGGCTCTCACAGCAGCTGCCCTTTCAAGGACAACCTCTGCCAGAACTATGGCTGACCCATTCCAGCAGGTGCAAGCGGAGGAGTGGGGAATCAAACCCGGTTCTCCCAGATAAGAGTCCGCACACTTAACCGCTACACCAAACTGTCTCTCTTTTTTGCACCTCTTTTTTCTGCATTGGGAAATGTGTCGGCTGGATTAAGTGAGCTAGGACACATTATAGGGTTGCCAATTCCAGGCTGGGGAACTCCTGGAAATTTGAGGGTGGAGTGTGTGGACCACTGGCGTCATCCAGCAGGGATCTTCGTATGTTCTTCTCAGGGGAAGGCCTCGGCCTCTATGCCCTGTTGTTGGCCCTCCAGAGGAAATGATTGGCCACTGTGTGAGATAGGATGCAGGACTACATGGATTACTGGTCTGATCCAGCAAGGCTTTTCTGATGTTCTTAATATTAAGGAAACGTCTTGGCTTCTATGCCCTGTTGTTGGCTCTCTAGAGGAACTGGTTGGCCAGTGGGTAAGACAGGATGCTGGACTAGATGGACCACTGGTCTGATCCAGCAGGGCTCCTCTTATGTTCTAAGGAAGGCCTCGGCCTCTATGCCCTGTTGTTGGCCCTCCAGAGGAAAAGGTTGGCTGCTTTGTGAGACAGGATGCTGGACTACATGGACCACTGGTCTGATCCAGCAAGGGTTTTCTGATGTTCTTAACATTAAGGAAGGGTCTTGGCTTCTATGCCTTGCTGTTGGCTCTCCAGAGGAACTGATTGGCCACTGGGTAAGACAGGATGCTGGACTAGATGAACTATTGATCTGATTCAGCTGGGCTCTTCTTACGTTCTCATCAAGTGAAATCCTCAGCCTCTGAGCCCTGTTGTTGGCCCTCCAGAGGAACTGGTTGGCCACTGTGTGAGACAGGATGCTGGATTAGATGGACCATTGGTCTGATCCAGCAGGGCTCATTTTACATTCCAATGAAGGCCTTAGCCTCTCTGCCCAGTTGTTGGCCTTCCAGAGAAACTGGTTGGCCACTAGGTAAGACAGGATGCTGGACTAGATGGACCACTGGTCTGATCCAGCAGGGCTCGTTTATATTTTAAGGAAGACCTCAACCTCTCTGCCCAGTTGTTGGCCCTCTAGAGGAACTTGTTGGCCACTGTGTGAGACAGAATGCTGGACTAGATGGATCACTGGCCTAATACAGCAAGGCTCTTCTCAGGGGAAGGCCTCGGCTATGTCCTGTTGTTGGCTTTCCAGAGGAGCTGGTTGACCACTGTGTGAGACAAGATGCTGGACTAGATGGACCAGTGGCCTGATCCAGCAAGGCTCCTCTTATGTTGTTGATTAGGAGTGAACAGGAAACAAAAACCAGTAGAAATCGCAAAGAAGACATTTTACAGTTACCCCAAAGCCCTCACTTCTCCTTGTATACCAAAAATATCCTTATGCAAACATTCTACCCTAATTGTAAAAATCAGTGCTTCACAAGACAGTCTTCTGAAAGTTCAAGAGAAATGCAGGAATCTCAGCCTGCATTTTGTTCTGCATGTACTTTGCACGCACACACATAGCAATTATGGCAGATCACGTTGCTCTGGTCAGCTAAGAATATTGCTTCCTCTGTGGTGCAGCAGACAAACTCTGTTTGAAGCCAGGGGGTTATTTTTGTTTGCTAAAATTGCAGGGTTGGGGTTCCAGTCTCCCACAAGACCTTGAGGAATTACAGCCAACATCTTAATTTCTTGGTTCGGGTGTGGGTAAAAATCTCTGTACTGCAAAATTCAGTTGTTACCCAATTTAGAGCTAGTAGGGTTGCCAAGTCCCTCGCAGGCTCCAGTGGGGGACTCTATTGTACCATAGAGTTTTCCCTCCCAAATGGCTAGAATGTCTGAGAAGACCATAGAGTTTTCTCGGAAACGCCTAGAGCGGCCACCGCGCAAAGTCGCTGGCGTGATGACGTCACTTCCAGGTGACGTCATCGCACTGGCGATGTCAGGGGAGGTTCCCCCCACCAGTCCAATGTGGACTGGTGAGTTGGGAACCTCCCAGGTGGGGGAACCCAGGGCTGGTGCTAGACTTTCTGGCCCTCTAGGCAAATCGTCCACTTGCGCCCCGCTCCCATTATTTAAAAAAATGTAGGGAAATTGAAGAGTGCCAAACTTGAAACGTTTCACATTTTTAATTTACTGATTTTTAATTTAATTTAATTTAATTTAATTAATTTTTTTTGTAAAAATGTGATTTTATATAAAAAAAATGTGACAATAAGCGCTTGCCGGCCAAGCCAGGAAGGAGGGTGGCGGGATAGGATGAGGTGGGAGGCCAAGTCACACATCGGGGAGAGGGGGGTGGCTTGGCTTTGTGGAGGGCAGCTTGGTGATGGGAGAAGACAAGGTGACAGTGGTCAGCAGCCAGAGTCATGCATCAGGGAGGGGGCGCCCAGTGGTGCCCCCAAGGCCAGGTGGTGCCCTAGGCCACTGCCTACTTTGCCTACTCCCGTACACCGGCCCCGGGGGAGTCCCTGCCCAGACTGGGGGCTTAAAAAAATCAAAGGTACATAACCCACCATGAAAACCAGCTTCTATTATTAAATTATACAAGCTCAACAAAAATAAACACAAATTCCACCATCATAAATCGCAAAACAACCATAACTTTCAGTCCTTAATAGAAAAGGAAGCAATAGCACCAAGAGTCTTTCTTTTCATCCTATGGTAAAACTTCCCATCTCGTTCCATGCAATCTGTCCAAAGATGCAGCCAATGATCCAAGTTTCCAAGGACAAGGTCGTACCGAACCCTTGTTTCGCGGGAGCTTCTTCAAGTTGCAACAATCCTCTTAGCAATTTCTCTTAAGTGTTAGGCTAAACAGCCAGCATATTTGAAGGAACACCTCCAAGGGTGTTGGCAGCCCTAAAAGCTAGGTTGGTCTTTTAAGTTTTGGGGTAGCTTTTGGGATTGCAAATCACTTGAATGTGATGCTTCCTTGAGCGTTCCTGGTCTTTGCTGGGCATTTTTTTTTCTTGGGAAGGGGTTAATTTTGAAAATAATCCTGCCCAGGACTTTTTGTTTAGAAAAAGCCCAGCAGGAGCTTATTTGCATAGTAGGCCACACCTCCTGACATCGCCATTGATTCATGCTATGCTTTTTGGTGGGAAAAGCCCAGCAGGAACTCATTTGCTTATCAGGCCACACCCCTGACATCACCATTGGTTCACATTGGGCTTTTTGTAGGCCACACCCCCTGACATCGCCATTTTTTCACACAGCAGGAGCTCATTTGCATATTAAGCCACACACACCCTGCTGCCAAGACAGCCAGAAGTGTGTTCCTGTGCGTTCCTGCTTTTTTGGGTTTTTTGAAGCCCTGGTCCTGCCGTAGATATAAGGTTACCAGTCAAGCAATGGCAGCCAGCAGGAGACACTGGTGAGGGAGGGACCCACAATGCCTTGAGTGAATCTTAGAGGATTGCCTGGACACAGTGATGTCACTTCTGGGTTTGTGCTGGAGGCAAGAGTGGAATTCTAGCAAAAGCTCCTTTACATATTAGCCCCCCCCCCCCCGGTTGTAGCCAATCCTCTGAGAGTTTACAAGGCTCTTTTTTGTAAGCTCTTGGAGAACTGGCTACATCAGGGGTGTGTGGCCTAACATGCAAAGGAGCTCCTGCTAGAATTCCACCCCTGGCCAGAAGTATTGTTGTCTTTACTCCCTCCCCCCCACCCCCTCAATTTGCTCCCACTGTTCCACCAAGCAGAGTGTGATTGAAATAGAGAGTGTTGTCAGGTCTATCAGATGAGTGGGCAGGGGATGGGGTGTACTTACCAGGAGCAGGGAGGGACGAAGCCAGAAATAAATGGGACATGCCTATATCACTACTTCTACCTTAGAAGTTTTGCCCTTAAACCAGAGTTTTACCCCTGATGTCCCTAGGCTTCCCAATCCCCAGGTCCCAGCGGGGGATCCCCCGGTTTTACAGGCTTTCCCCCACCCCCATCCAGCTGGCCGGCGGGGGAAGCCCCACCCCCACAGCCACCATGCAGTTCTAGATCTTGGGCAGGTTTAGAAACCCGCAAACAGGTCCGTTTCAAAATGTGTGTGTGTCTCTGTGCCTTTGAAGTTGAGCAGGAAGTACTTCATGGGAAGGGTCAGCAGCACAGCACCTTGGTTTGTTTTGCTTTAGTTTCAGAGCAACTAAGTGTGTGTGTGTGTGTGTGAGAGAGAGAGAGGGGGGGGTGGGGAGCAGCGTAGCCCCTGTTCTTTTCAGATGTCGTTGTGGAGGAACCAGACCCAGTAAGTGTGTGTGTATGTGTGAGAAAGGGTTGCCAATCCCTAGGTCAGGAGACCCTCCCCCCACCCCCACCCCGCTTTAAGGTCATCAGAAAGCGGCGGGGGGAAGGAAATGTCTACTAGGCAATTATTCCCTATGGAGAACGATTCCCATAGGGAATAATGGGGAATTGATCCGCATGTATCGGGGGCTCTGAGGGGAGCTGTTTTTTGAGGTAGAGGCACCAAATTTGCAGCGTAGCATCTAGTACCTCTCCCCAAAATACCCCCCAAGTTTCAAAAAGATTGGACCAGGGGGTCCAATTTTATGAGCCCCAAAAAAGGTGCCCCTATCCTTCATTATTTCCTATGGAAGGAAGGCATTTAAAAAGGTGTGCTGTCCCTTTAAATGTGATGGCCAGAACTCCCTTGGAGTTCAATTATGCTTGTCACACCCTTGTTCCTGGCTCTGCCCCCAATGTCTCCTGGCTCCATCCCCAAAGTCCCCAGATATTTCTTGAATTGGACTTAGCTGCTCTAGATGTCCCCAGTGTAGCTATGTCTCTTCCAGGTGACGTAGGCATGCCACATTTATTTTCAGTTTCTTGCCTGTTTAGGGGAATAATTTCCCCCATTTCCTCATAGTGCTGAAGCAGGGGGAGGGAGAGGTGCAAACTGGGGGATTCCTCACCCGCAACTGGGGTCTGGCAACCTTACTTCCAGAGGTTGTAGGGATGTCTACAGGAATAAATACTTTTTTTGTCTTCGCTCAGGAAGTATAGCCCCAGAGCAAACTATGCAGTAGCTCCCAACTCTAATGCCAGTAGCTCACAAATGAACAATTTTACTCATAAGACTCCACAACTTAGCAGGGGTGTCAAACATGCGGCCCAGGGGCCAAATCAGGCCCCTGGAGGGCTCCTATCAGCAACCCCTCCCTGAGCAACTGTCCATCATCTGCTTCCATCTTCCTCTCTCTTGCTTCCTTCTACATCACAGCTTGCTTTGTCAGGTTTGCTCAATCACACAGAAGCTACAGAGCAAAGCCTCTATTTTCTCCATTGGCTGAAGCTCCTCCCTTGGGGAGGAAGGGGGAAGGGAGAGCTTGCTTTGCCAGGCTCTCTCAATCGCATAGCAGACCTCTCCTGGAGAGCCAGTTTGGTGTCGTGGTTAAGTGTGCGGACTCTTATCCGGGAGAACCGGGTTTGATTCCCCACTCCTCCACTTGCACCTGCTGGAGTGGCCTTGGGTCAGCCATAGCTCTGGCAGAGTTGTCCTTGACAGGGCAGCTGCTGTGAGAGCTCTCTCAGCCCCACCCACCTCACAGGGTGTCTGTTGTGGGGGGAGAAAATATCGGAGATTGTAAGCTGCTCTGAGTCTCTGATTCAGAGAGAAGGGTGGGGTGTAAATCTGCAATTCTTCCAGAAGCTGGCCTGTTGCCAACAGGCCTGGAGGAACATCCTGTCCCTTTAATAGAGGGAAATAAACCACTGATGGTTATCCTCCAGGTGGGACCTGGGGATCCCTTGGAATAGCAGCTCAGACTACAGAGATCAGTTCTCCCTGGAGAAAATCGATGCTTTGGAGGGTGGACTCTATGGCATGGTACAGGCTCCATCCCCAAATCTACAGGGGTTTTCCCAACCTGGATCTAGCAACCCTAACCTCATCTCCACCAGTGGCAGCAGCGGGTTGGGACGTGGGGATCCTAAGTTATTAACATGCTGTTAAGCCTTTTTTAAAGAGCCCTGTGGCACAGAGTGTTAAAACTGCAGTACTGCAGTGCTAAGCTCTGCTCACGACCTGCGTTCGATCCCAGCGGAAGCTGAGTTCACGTAGCCGGCTCAAGGTTGACTCAGCCTTCCATCCTTCCAAGGTTGGTAAAATAAGTACCCAGCTTGTTGGGGGTAAAGTGTAGTTGACTAGGGAAGGCTGTGGCAAACCACCCCGTAAAAAAGTCTGCCGTGAAAACGTTGTGAAAGTAACATCGTCCCAGAGTTGGAAACGACTGGTGCTTGCACACAGGACCTTTCCTTTCCTTTCCTTTCCTTTCCTTTCCTTTCCTTTCCTTTCCTTTCCTTTCCTTTCCTTTCCTTTCCTTTCCTTTCCTTTCCTTTCCTTTCCTTTCCTTTCCTTTCCTTTCCTTTCCTTTCCTTTCCTTTCCTTTCCTTTCCTTAGCCTTTATTAATGGGACAGGACATTCTCCAGGCCTGTTGGCAATCCTGTTCAGAGGGGCATTGTATAAGACAGGGGTGACCAAACTGCGGCTCGGGAGCCACATGTGGCTCTTCCACACATATTGTGTGGCTCTTGAAGCCCCCACGCCTCATAGGCCAGCTTGGAGAAGGCATTTGTCTCTTTAAAACACTTCTCCAAGCCAAGCCAGCTGGCATCCGTTTGCTTTCCTTTCTTCCCTCCGTTCTTCCTCCCTTCCATCCTTCCTTGCAGCTCTCAAACATCTGACATTTGTTCTATGTGGCTCTTAAAATAAGCAAGTTTGGCCACCCCTGGTATAAGAGATGTATTCAGTATGACAGATGGACTCTCTTTGACTGACGAAGGGAGGTTTGACTCTTGGCAAGCTTCCACCCTAGAAATCTGGTCTCTAAGGATGCGCTCACGCACACTAAAGAATGCACTTTCAATCCACTTTCCAACTGGATGTTGCCAGTTCACGCAGTAAAATCCAATAGCCAGTTTGGTGTAGTGGTTAAGCGTGCAGACTCTTATCTGGGAGAACTGGGTTTGATTCCCCATTCCTGCACTTGCAGCTGCTGGAATGCCCTTGCGTCACCCATAGCTCTGGCAGAGGTTGTCCTCGAAAGGGCAGCTTTTGTCAGAGCTCTCTCAGCCCCACCTATCTCACAGGGTGTCTGTTGTGCAGGAGGAAGGTCAAGGAGATTGTGAGCCGCTCTTCTTCTTCTCTCTCTCTCTCTTTTCTTCACTTCACCTCCAGTTTCTGACTTGTTGCACGTCCAGAAGTTTTCAGCTTTCCAGTTCTGCATACTTCTCAGCCCCCTCAGTGCCGTTCTTCACGGATCTGCAGTGAGATTGTAAAATCCCACGCTCAGCCGGAACTGCCCAAATAGCCTTTGTCCGCCTCATGAGTCCCCAAATTGCTTTTCCTTCCCCAAATTCCATTTCTGCCACTCGAGCAACTTTGAAGTTTGCAAATGCTTTCTCGTTTTAGCTTGTTCTGGAGGGCGCAGCAGGAATCTGGAGAATGAATTGCGGTTGTACGATTTCAGTCTGGCAGACTTGTTAACGTATTACAGGGCCAAGTGACAGGACGGGCCGGGTGCTCTGCTGGAAATTGTGCAGCCAGATTCTCGTATTCATGTTTGACATCTGCAGGCCTCAGATTCTGCAGGAGCTCACAGGAGCACAGCTCCTGAACCTTTCTGTGGGTTCCCCCACTTCCTCCCCACCTACCTTGTCCACTGAATAGTAGGTGCAGCTGCATAACAATCCCTGGATTAGGAGAGCGGCAGCCAGACAGCCACCAGAGGCTTTGCCACATCCCCAGCAGTCCTCATGAACCCCTGGAGAAGCTCACACCACCTTTTCTACACTTCTTATAGAGAGCCAGTTTGGTGTAGTGGTTGAGTGTGTGGACTCTTATCTGGGTGAACCGGGGTTGATTCCCCACTCCTCCACTTGCACCTGCTGGAATGACCTTGGGTCATCCCTGCTTCAGAGGATGGACTCTGTGGCATTATGCCCAAGTGCTGTCCTTGTCTTCCCCAAGCTCCACCCCCAAATCTCCAGGAGTATTCCAACCTTACTCTCCACCCCCACCCATGGCCTGGAAGGACCTGACAAATTTAGGCAGGAAAATAGCCTGCCTCAGCCTAGCCAAGTGGTCCTTTCAGACTTCCCCTCAGCTCTGCGGATTGCTCAGGAAGCACTGTTCTGACCAGGTTTGGTACTTGTGGGGGGAGTGCTCCGTTCTGTGTGCTGTAACTTGGGGGTGAAAACTCCATGGTAGAACCAGCTTGGTGTCATGGTTAAGTGTGCGGACTCTTATCTGGGAGAACCGGGTTTGATTCCCCACTCCTCCACTTGCACCTGCTGGAATGGCCTTGGGTCAGCCATAGCTCTGGCAGAGGTTGTCCTTGAAAGGGCAGCTGCTGGGAGAGCCCTCTCAGCCCCACCCACCTCACAGGGAGTCTGTTGTGGGGGAGGGAGATAAAGGCAATTGTGAGCCGCTCCGAGACTCTGAGATTCAGAGTGGAGGGCGGGGTATAAATAGAAGAAGATATTGGATTTATATCCCGCCCTCCACTCCGAAGAGTCTCAGAGCGGCTCACAATCTCCTTTACCTTCCTCCCCCACAACAGACACCCTGTGAGGTGGGTGGGGCTGGAGAGGGCTCTCACAGCAGCTGCCCTTTCAAGGACGACCTCTGCCAGAGCTCTGGCTGACCCAAGGCCATTCCAGCAGGTGCAAGTGGAGGAGTGGGGAATCAAACCCAGTTCTCCCAGATAAGAGTCCACACACTTAACCACTACACCAAACTTGCTCTCCAATATCTTCATCATCTTCTTCTTCTTCTTCTTCTTCTTCTTCTTCTTCTTCTTCTTCTTCTTCTTCTTCTTCTTCTTCTTCTTCTTCTTCTTCTTCTTCTTCTTCTTCTTCCTCCTCCTCCATTGAGTTTTTGCTCAAAAACCAGAAGATCCCAGACATGTCCACATCACTTCTAGGTCATGTCGGTGTCATGTAGGCACATTGCTGAAAGGCCAGGTGCTCCTTTTTTGAGGGGGTAAGTCCCTCTCACAGGTCAGTTGATCAGCGGCGGAGAGGTGGAGCTTATAGGGTTGCCAAGTCCCCGGTCCAGGCAGGGGTTCTGGCACATTAGAGCGTCATGTGTTATGGAGGCTGGGGATCGTACAGCCAACTCTCTGTTGGTGCTTGCCACCGTAGAATAGAACAGCATGGGATCTATAGACATTGAAATCCCCAACATCCTGACACCCTGGATTGTGACTTTAGCAATAGGCCCAAGGGAGTGGGTAGAAAAAAAGCGAGTTGCTGCTGTGTTTTGGTCACTGTGCCTGGGTTTTCCTAGGGCTGCATATCCCTGTCAAGTAGACGGATTCAATGACGAGTCAAAGTTGCTACAAAGACTACGTTTATTGATGAAGATATTGGATTTATATCCCGCCCTCCACTCCGAAGAGTCTCAGAGCGGCTCACAATCTCCTTTACCTTCCTCCCTCACAACAGACACCCTGTGAGGTAGATGAAGATATTGGATTTATATCCCGCCCTCCACTCCGAAGAGTCTCAGAGTGGCTCACAATCTCCTTTACCTTCCTCCCCCACAACAGACACCCTGTGAGGAAGATGAAGATATTGGATTTATATCCCGCCCTCCACTCCGAAGAGTCTCAGAGCGGCTCACAATCTCCTTTACCTTCCTCCCCCACAACAGACACCCTGTGAGGAAGATGAAGATATTGGATTTATATCCCGCCCTCCACTCCGAAGAGTCTCAGAGCGGCTCACAATCTCCTTTCCCTTCCTCCCCCACAACAGACACCCTGTGAGGAAGATGAAGATATTGGATTTATATCCCGCCCTCCACTCCGAAGAGTCTCAGAGCGGCTCACAATCTCCTTTCCCTTCCTCCCCCACAACAGACACCCTGTGAGGTGGGTGGGGCTGGAGAGGGCTCTCACAGCAGCTGCCCTTTCAAGGACAACCTCTGCCAGAGCTATGGCTGACCCAAGGCCATCCCAGCAGGTGCAAGTGGAGGAGTGGGGAATCAACCCCGGTTCTCCCCAGATAAGAGTCCACACACTTAACCACTGCACCAAACTGGCTCCAAACTGATAGACCGTTACTCTGGCTCAAGGCGTGGCTTGAGAAGAATGAAACCAATACATTGATACATAAGTTTTAAGGTACACTTCAAAGGGATTCCTAAGGGGAGGGGAAGCAGGGGAGCATTCACACATAGCCACAAAGCTACATTCCCATGGTGTTTATCAGACATTCGGCCTTGTATTACCCAGATGGCGCTTCCTCCCGCAAGAGGATTCATGGGAAGGTGCTGATTACTTTGCTCTCAGTAATTACCAATGATCAAGCAGAGAGGGGCCAGGGAAGTATAATAAACTAGCAGCATTTGGTTCATTATGATTTTACCCAGGCCTGGTTGTGACAGCCCAGGAACCCATCAGTTATTGATCAGAATCAGTCGAGCTTGACATTCCCAAGCTCTGTGTAAGCAAGTTTAGTTTAGCGTTGAGTTGGTTAAAATACAAATGACAGAACTGTCAATGTACAGCAACGCCAGCGTGTGCTATTTGACTTGGAGAGACTTAGACTGGAGCAACTCCGCTAAGGGTTGCGCTGTAAGGAAAGGCAAGGTCCCCTGTGCAAACACCAGTCATTTCTGGCTCTGGGGTGACATTGCTTTCACGACGTTTTTGCGGCAGACTTTTTTACGGGGTGGTTTGCCATTGCCTTCCCCAGTCATCTACGTTTTCCCCCCAGCAAGCTGGGGACTCATTTGACCGACCTCGGAAGGATGGAAGGCTGAGTCAACCTCGAGCCGGTTACCTGAAAATCCAGATTCTGTCGGGGATTGAACTCAGGTCGTGAGTAGCGCTTAAGACTGCAGTACTGCAGCTTTAACAGTCTGCGCCACGGGGCTCATCTGTACTGTAAACATCTCCGTAAAAATAAAGCAGAGATATACACAGAGTGTATATCGTATAATTAACTCTGAATCGGATGATAGATTGTGGCTAAGAAAATCCACAATGGAGGTGGGGACAGACTAGGGTGGACCCTGCCAGTAGGCATATGAGGCATTTACTGAGAGTGCTGGCCTCCTGGGGTGCCAAAATGGGCACCCCCTACATAACTCAGTGACATTCTCGGTGCGAGGGGGGGGGATGTTTGTGTGTGCCAAAAGTTAGCCTTGCCTAGGGTTCCAGACAGTTTAGAGCCAGCCCTGGGACAGACAGGGGACATCTCTATAAAACTGAAGGAAGCATCAGGTTTATGAGTGTGAACATATGGACATATGAAGCTGCCTTCTACTGAATCAGACCCTCGGTCCATCAAAGTCAGTATTGTCTTCTCAGACTGGCAGCGGCTCTCCAGGGTCTCAAGCTGAGGTTTTTCACACCTATTTGCCTGGACCCTTTTTAGTTGGAGATACCAGGGATTGAACCTGGGACCTTCTGCTTTCCAAGCAGATGCTCTACCACTGAGCCACCATCCCTCCCCTGAGCGTGTGGGGAGAAACCCATGTCTAGGGCAGGGCTGCTGGGGGAGGGAAGGAGGGAAAGCTGCGGGGGGAGAGAATAGATAGGGAAGGAGAAAAGGAAGCAGGAAAAGAGGAGTGGCTACAGGGGCTTTTGGGAAAGAGGAAATAGTGGGATACCCCTCTCAACTCCTTGCATGCCCCATGGCTGAGCGCATGCAAAGTAATACAAATATAGATGTTTGTATTTTATACTTTAATGAATTAATCATATATGCAGTCCTTTTTTTTTTGTAGCAGGAGCTCCTTTGCATATTAGGCCACACGCCCCTGATGTCGCCAATCCTCCCAGAGCTTCAAAAGGTAAAAGTAGTCCTCTGTGTGCAAACACCAGTACAGGGCCTACCGGAAGCTCCAGGAGGATTGGCTACATCAGGGGTGTGTGGTCCAATATGCAAAGGAGTTCCTGTTACACACAAAAAAAGCTCTGCATACATGTATAAATATCATATAAGCCCCTTATGGGTTTGTGCATGCGCATATGTGTGCATTAAAAAATAAAAAAAAAGATTCTGAGATCTAGCCTGTATTATACTATTACTTGACCCCAGGTAAAGGTAAAGGTAAAGGTAGTCCCCTGTGCAAGCACCAGTCATTGCTTTCATGACGTTTTCATGGCAGACTTTTTACGGGGTGGTTTGCCATTGCCTTCCCCAGTCATCTACGCTTCCCCCCCAGCAAGCTGGGGACTCATTTGACCGACCTCGGAAAGATGGAAAGCTGAGTCAACCTCGAGCCGGCTCCCTGAAAACCCAGCTTCCGTCAGGGATTGAACTCAGGTCGTGAGCAGAGCTTAAGACTGCAGTACTGCAGCTTTAACAGTATGCGCCACGGGGCTCATCTGCACTGTAAACATCTCCATAAAAATAAAGCCAAGATATACACAAAGTGTATATCGTATAATTAACTCAGAAGAGTGGAAGGCTGAGTCAACCTCGAGCCGGCTACCTGAAGCAGCTTCCGCCGGGATCGAACTCAGGTTGTGAGCAGAGAGCTCGGACTGCAGTCCTGCAGCTTTACCGCTCCGCGCCACGGGGGCCACAAGGCGGCTTCAAAGAAACAAACCACTAAACCACACACCCTAACGAAAGGAGGATAACGGACAGAATAACTAAAGAGAGCTGACACATTCCGAAGCCTGTTCAAAATTTGGCAGAAGAAAAACAAATTCCGTCGGGGCCCAAACTTTTGGTGATTTTACTAGTGGCTGATAAAAAGTACTCAGGCTGCATCTCCATAGCAACCCTGTGGCACAGCAGAGGCACCAAAATTTCAGCATAGCATCTGGTGCCTCTCCTCAAAGCGCACCCCCCCAAGTTTCAAAAATTTTGGACCAGAGGGACCAATTTTATCTGCTGTTGTTCAGTCGCACAGTTGAGTCTGACTCTTTGCGACCCCAGGGACAAAGTCATGCCGGGCCATCCTGTCTTCCGCCATCCTTGGAAGTCTGCTCAAATTCGTGTCTGTTCCATCAGTAACGCTGTCCAGCCATCGCATCTTTTGCCGTCCCCTTCTTCTTTGGCCTTCTGTCTTTCCCAGCATCAGGGTCTTCTCCAGGGAGTGCTCCCTTCTCATTTGGTGGCCAAAGTCTTTGAGCTTCAGCCTCAGCATCTGACCTTCCAGGGAACAGTCAGGGTTGATTTCCCTTAGGACTGACTGATTGGATCTTCTTGCAGTCCAAGGGACTCTCAAGAGTCTTCTCCAGTGAGGGCTCCCTTCTCATTTGGTGGCCAAGGTCTTTGAGCTTCAGCTTCAGCATCTGACCTTCCAGGGAACAGTCAGGGTTGATTTCCCTTGGTTCTGACTGATTGGATCTTCTTGCAGTCCAAGGGACTCTCAAGAGTCTTCTCCAGTGAGGGCTCCCTTCTCATTTGGTGGCCAAAGTCTTTGAGCTTCGGCTTCAGCATCTGACCTTCCAGGGAACAGTCAGGGTTGATTTCCCTTAGTTCTGACTGATTGGATCTTCTTGCAGTCCAAGGGACTCTCAAGAGTCTTCTCCAGTGAGGGCTCCCTTCTCATTTGGTGGCCAAAGTCTTTGAGCTTCGGCTTCAGCATCTGACCTTCCAGGGAACAGTCTGGGTTGATTTCCCTTAGGACTGACTGATTGGATCTTCTTGCAGTCCAAGGGACTCTCACTGCTCAAAAGGTGGACTGCCACTCCCAATTTTATTACCCCCCCCCCCAAAAAAAAAATAGTTGCCCCTATCCTCAGTTGTTTCCTATGGAAGGAAGGCATTTTAATGGAGCATGGTCCTTTTAAATGTGATTGCCAGAACTTTCGGAGTTTGGTCGTGCTTGTTCCTGTCTCCACCCTCAAAGTCCCCAGATGTTTCTTGAGCCAGACTTGGCATCCCAAGGAGTATTGTGTACTCTTGAGGCTTGAGTAGGGGGGCATCAGCCTCTGTTCCTCTTCACCACTTCCCAGGCCAGTGTGTTGGGGGGAACTGGGGGCTTGCCAGCATGGTGCCAACGCCCGGAATCGATGTCATTGTGTCCGGGGCAAATCCTAGAGCACCGCCCCCCCAACACGATGACGTCATTTCCAGTTTTGTATAAGAAATGACGTCACATAAGAGAAGCCATGTTGGATCAGGCCCATCCAGATCAACACTCTGTGTCACACAGCAGCCAAAACCCAGGTGCCTTCAGGGGATCCACCAATGGGCCAGAACTCCAGAAGCCCTCCCACTGTGACCCCCAAGCACCAAGAATACAGAACATCACTGCCCCAGACATAAGAGAAGTCATGTTGGATCAGGCCAATAGTCCATCCAGTCCAACACTCTGTGTCACACAGGGGCCAAGTCCCAGGTGCCATTAGGAGGTCCACAATGGGCCAGAACTCCAGAAGCCCTCCTTCTGTTGCCCCCCCCCCCAAGCACCAAGAATACAGAGCATCACTTGCCCCAGACTAAGAGTTCCAACGGTACACTGTGGCTAGCGGGGTAGACTTGAAGCGGGAAGGCTTGTGTTAATTAGGGTTGCCAATGCACAGATGGGGGCAGGGGATCTCCCAGTCTGGAGGCCCTCCCCCTGCTTTAGGGTCATCAGAAAGCAGGTGGAGGAGGGAAATGTCTGCTGGGCACTCTATTATTCCCTATGGAGACCAATTCCCATAGCATATCATGGAGAATTGATTTGCAGGTATCTGGGGCTCTGGAGAGGCTGGTCTTTGTAGTTAAAAGTACCAAATTTTCAGCCTAGCATCTGGTGCCTCTCCTCAAAATGCCATCCAAATTTCAAAAAGATTGGACCAGGGGCTCCAATTCTGTGAGCCCCAAAAGAAGATTCCCCTGTCCTTCATTATTTCCAATGAAGGCATTTAGAAGGTGTGTGGTCACTTTAAATGGGATGGCCAGAACTCCTGTCGAAGTTCACTTATACTTTTCACTACCTTGCTCCTAGCTCCATCCGCAATGTCTCCTGGTCCCACCCCCAAAGTCCCGAGATATTTCTTGAATCGCACCTGGCAACCCTAGTGTTAATTCAACATGTCAGCTTTTTCATAGAATCCTAGAGTTGGAAGGGACCTCCAGGGTCATCTAGTCCAACCCCCTGCACAATGCAGGAAATTCACAAACATCTCCCCCTAAATTCACAGGATCCTCATTGCTGTCAGATGGCCATCTAGCCTCTATTTAAAACCCTCCAGGGAAGGAGAGCCCACCACCTCCCGAGGAAGCCTGTTCCAGTGAGGAACCACTCTAATGGTCAGGAAGTTCTTCCTAATGTTTGAGACGGAAGCTCTTTGGATTTAATTTCACCCCATTGGTTCTGGTCCTACCTTCTGGGGTCACAGAAAACAATTCCACCCCATCCTCTATAGGATAGCCCTTCAAGTACTTTTTTGTTAAATGCCCCCTCATTATCGCTGATAGTTACTCTGCTATGTCATTCCAGTGTAGTGAATTTTCATTCTTAAAAGAACTGTATGCAAGTGAAACATATCCTTTAAAAATGGGGCTGGGGATACAACTTTAACAAAGCTCTGAGTTCTTCTGACATTTGAAGACCGTCTAGTTCTTCTTTTTAAGCCCTTGGTTTTTTGCTAGCAGAACATGGTGTCAATTGAGGTTCTTTCGATCAATTTCTCTTTTATGACTGGGGGGGGGGATCCTTAGCTTTTCAATATAAATCTTAAATTTGAAAAAAAAAAACCCAACCTGCGCTTTCGTGGGTTGCAGCGCCATCTATTGGGACCGGTTTAAAATGCCCGTCTACTTTTCCACTAAATTTCCTTGGTCGTCTATGCAACCAATACCAGGTTTTAGTGTGTTATTGTTATTGCAATAAAGTGCACATGTATCTGAAAATACATTTTATTAAGCCAGCCTTCAATAATATGCTCAGAATGTCACGTTTTATTTTTGGTGGGAGTGATCTCTCTCTCTCTCTCTCTGGGTGGGTGGTGTTGGGTCTGGTTTAGGGTGGGTGGTGTTGGGTCTGTTGGCTGGACTGATCAGGCAGCCGTCCTCACCTTCACTTAGTGGAGTGCTCCTGAGAGTGGATTGAAAGTGTGCTATTTACTGTGCGTGAAACAGTATCGAATTCCTTCCTCGGTGTGGATTCGCCAGATTTCATCTCTTCCAGACTTCAGAAGATCAGTAGACCATACCCTGTCGCAAGACTTTGGGGCTTATTCTCTGCCGTGTTTTATATCACCATTGGTTTCAGCAGCGTTTATGGCTTCTGCCGGTGTTTATGGCCTTTTATATGATTGCCTTGTTATTGTAACTACCTTGAGAGTCTGGAAAAGGGAGCGATAAATTCGTGTTTATGAAGCTCTTGTACTGGCAGAAACACTGGTGGTGCCGTGAGTCCGGGGGGGGGGGGGGGCAGTTGGAATGTCTGCAGTCGGCAAGCTTGATCGCTGTCTCAACATTTCCACACTGCAGCTAGGGTTGCCATCCTCCAGGGAGAAAACAATATAATCAAAGGAGACAGTTGGTGAACAGACACCAACAGCAAAGCCCCGAAAGGCACACAACCGATGATGCTGCAAAGACTTGTACAAAAACTTGGTATATTGAGAAATACTTGATTAATGCATGCTGACTTATTGAAAACACTGGGCACAATTCATACACACCTCTCACTTAGTCTCGCACGAATCCTTGAAAGTACGTAAACGATACATTTGGAAATGATTTCTAATAGCTCCGTAGAGCTCCCAATGATTGATTCAGAGTCCGAAAAAGTATCCAGAGCCTGGAAATCTCCCAGAATTACAGTTGCTCTCCAGAGATCAATTCCCCCAGAGAAAATGACTGCTTTGGAGGGTGAACGCTATTGCTTTATGTTACTGCTGAGAGCCAGTTTGGTGTAGTGGTTAAGTGTGCGGACTCTTATCTGGGAGAACCGGGTTTGATTCCCCACTCCCCCACTTTCTCCTGCTGGAAAGACCTTGGGTCAGCCATAGTTTTCATAAGAGTTGTCCTTGAAAGGGCAGCTGCTGTGAAAGCCCTCTCAGCTGCTGTGAAAGCATATCTGTTGTGTGTGTGTGTGTGTGGGGGGGAGATAAAGGAGATTGTGAGCTGCTCTGAGACACTATAGGTGCAGTGGTTAAGTGTGCAAACTCTTATCTGGGAGAACCGGGTTTGATTCCCCACTCCTCCACTCGCAGCTGCTGGAATGGACTTTGGGTCAGCCACAGCTCTCGCAAAACTGTCCTTCAAAGGGCAGCTTCCAGGAGAGCTCTCTCAGCCAAACCCACCTCACGGGGTGTCTGTTGTGGGGGAAGAAGATAAAGAAGATTGTAAGCCACTCTGAGACTCTGATTCATAAAGGAGGATGGAGTATAAATCTCTTCTTCTTCTTCATCATCATCATGAAGGAGCACAGAGGGGTCTCTTGTTGAATAACGTTTCTTGAATGGTGATATTTATTTCTTACATTACTGCTGGGCACCCACTTCTCCACAAAGTCCACTTTCTGCAGGCATCACCTCTGTAGCAGGATTTCTTTGGAGTTGGGTCTCTTATGAAATTGGCAACAAGAATTCTAAGTTATTCAGCACCACTAAGCATTCATATTGCTAACAGCTCTGTACCATAGAGCTTTCCCTCCCAAATGGCTAGAGTGTCCGGGAAAACCATAGTTTCCCCGGAAATGCCTAGAGCGGCCCCCTCACGGGCGCTGCCATTTTGATGATGTCACTTCCGGGTGATGCCATTGTGCCAGCGATGTAGGGGAGGTTCCCCCTGCCAGCCCAATGTATGCCGGTGGGTTGGGAAACTCCCGGGTGGGGGATCCTCCGCCTGGACCAGGGGCTTGGCAGCCCTATTGAGAATCTGGGTCAGTCTGTCAAAGTTCAAAGTTATCTGAGGACAGAAATTCCAGTTACTGCAGGTGCAAATCCAGATGGCGGTTACTTCCTGCCCATAAAGTAACTGCCATCTGGATTTGCACCTGCAGTAACTGGAATTCATAATACTAGATAAGGTAGAGATTAATTGATAAGCGTCTGTGGGGATAAGGCTTATATACCTTGGGTTTTTGAACAGAAGCTGCTGCCCTGTATGAGAGACAGGGGTCTCTCTGCCAGTCACGCCAAGGAATTGGCCACTGTGTGACACAGAGTGTTGGACTGGATGGGCCATTGGCCTGATCCAACAGGGCTTCTCTTGTGTTCTTATGTGACACAGAGTGTTGGACTGGATGGGCAGTTGGCCTGATCCAACAGGGCTTCTCTTATGTTCTTATGTGACACAGAGTGTTGGACTGGATGGGCAGTTGGCCTGATCCAACAGGGCTTCTCTTATGTTCTTATGTGACACAGAGTGTTGGACTGGATGGGCCATCGGCCTGATCCAACAGGGCTTCTCTTATGTTCTTATGTGACACAGAGTGTTGGACTGGATGGGCCATTGGCCTGATCCAACATGGCTTCCCTTATGTTATTATGTGACACAGAGCATTGGACTGGAAGGGCGATTGGCCTGATCCAACATGGCTTCTCTTATGTTCTTATGTGACACAGAGTGTTGGACTGGATGGGCAGTTGGCCTGATCCAACAGGGCTTCTCTTATGTTCTTATGTGACACAGAGTGTTGGACTGGATGTGCCGTTGGCCTGATCCAACAGGGCTTCTCTTATATTCTTATGTGACACAGAGTGTTGGACTGGATGGGCCATTGGCCTGATCCAACAGGGCTTCTCTTATGTTCTTATGTGACGCAGAGTGTTGAACTGGATGGGCCATTGGCCTGATCCAACAGGGCTTCTCTTATGTTCTTATGTGACACAGAGTGTTGGACTGGATGGGCCATTGGCCTGATCCAACATGGCTTCCCTTATGTTATTATGTGACACAGAGCATTGGACTGGAAGGGCGATTGGCCTGATCCAACATGGCTTCTCTTATGTTCTTATGTGACACAAAGTGTTGGACTGGATGGGCAGTTGGCCTGATCCAACAGGGCTTCTCTTATGTTCTTATGTGACACAGAGTGTTGGACTGGATGGGCAGTTGGCCTGATCCAACAGGGCTTCTCTTATGTTTTTATGTGACACAGAGTGTTGGACTGGATGTGCTGTTGGCCTGATCCAACAGGGCTTCTCTTATGTTCTTTTGTGACACAAAGTGTTGGACTGGATGGGCCATTGGCCTGATCCAACAGGGCTTCTCTTATGTGACACAGAGTGTTGAACTGGATGGGCCATTGGCCTGATCCAACAGGGCTTCTCTTATGTTCTTATGTGACGCAGAGTGTTGAACTGGATGGGCCATTGGCCTGATCCAACAGGGCTTCTCTTATGTTCTTATGTGACACAGAGTGTTGGACTGGATGGGCCGTTGGCCTGATCCAACATGGCTTCTCTTATGTTCTTAAATTAACAGCCTTTGTTGATTTCATGCTATGTCCTGCTTGAGGCCTCAAACATAGCCTAAACGCTCAAACTTAGAACACGGAGCTCAGTTCTACTATAGACTGGAACTTAGTTTTTCATAGATTTAATTCTCTTTAAAGGTATTAAATTATAACATAAGATAAGCTTAGCTATGAGAGTCTGGGTAGAGTTCATCTGATTATTAAAATGCATAACGTTCTATTGTATCCTGAAGCTGCCCTACTGATATCTTCTGTTTTGCCTTCTGAGTTTATGTATCTTTAAGCCTTCCATTCGGAGTAAAAGCTTAAGCGGAATAAAGTTTATCTGCATAAGTTCCTGGTTGTTTGAGTTAGTGAAGGTCCAGTGAGGTGTACATAATGTAATCCGACATCAGCCCCCAAATCTTCAGGAATTTCCCAGGCTGGAGTTGTTGTCTGTATCGCCAATAACCTCTACAATATTTACTTCAATCCTTCCAATGGCAATTTTGGAAGGTGGGGGGAATAGCTTTACGGAAAACAAGATGCCCCAGAGCATCTTTCTTTCTCCTTAGCCAAGAGATGCCCAATTGACCTTCGTTGGTCTTTGACCAGGGACAGAGGAGGGAAGAGACAGTGTCTCTTTTGACAAATCTCAGCACCTGGTGAAAGGGGCAGAGTTCAGCTGGTTGCTGGCTGTGATTTACAACCTGCGGCCGTCTGCCTCCCACTCAGGCAGGTGAGGCCATTAGGTTGAGTCTTGGCATCTTTTCCCGGAAAGAGTCCAAACCGAGAAGGTGATGTCTTATCGGACAGTGGCCAATTCACCCTGCTTTGTTTCCTTTCTCCTCTGGGGCTGTGGCGCAGCTTCTGAAGAGCCCCGTTGCTAAATGGCTCTGCACTTTGACAAAGTACCGTGACGAGTGGCCCAAGCAGGCTGCCCTTACTAATGCACCCTGGGTTACTTTTTAGCGAGGTGTCAGAATGATCAAAGGTGCTGTCTTACTCTACGGGATCATTATCCGAGCATTTGCATTCCTAGCCCACGTCCGGAGGTGAGCAGCTGGATTCATAGAGACACAGAGCTTTCCTTCCCCCTTCTAGCTTGGCAACGCAAAGTGTACGCAAGTGTCACCAACCGATTTCCACTTGCAAAGGTGCTGCTGAAGATGCAGAACCCCTGTCTGTAAAGAAAGGCAAAACCAGGGCTTTTTCCTGTAGCAGGAACTCCTTTGCATAGCAGACCACACACCAATCCTCCGAGAGTTTACAGAGCTTTTCTTACAGGGCCTACTGTAAGGCCCAGGATTGGCTACATCAGGGCTGTGTGGCCTAATATGCAAAGGAGGTCCTGCTGCAAAAAAAAAAAAAAAGCCCTGGGCAGAACTATAATATTGATGCATGAATGGCATGCAGGTATATGCTGATTTCCTCCAAAGATATTAGAAGTGGATTTAATAGATGAAAGTCAAAATGATCATTAGTAGGCATTGTCCAGATCCGCATGATGGTTCTTCAGGAATTAATGCAGCCAGGTTTTTCCATTATATATCCCCCGATTCCCATTATTAAATCTCCCATTCCACATAGTTTTTGTATATGTAGGGAAGGAGGGAGGGAGGATGGGAGGGAGGGTGGGAGGAAGGAAGGAAAGGAAGGAAGGGAAGGAAGGAAGGAAGGAAGGAAGGAAGGAAGGAAGGAAGGAAGGAAGGAAGGAAGGAAGGAAGGAAGGAAGGAAGGAAGGAAAAGAAAGAAAGAGAGAGAGGAGAGAGAAAGAAAGAAAGAAAGAGAGAGAGAAAGAAAGAAAGAAAGAAAGAAAGAAAGAAAGGAAGGAAGAGAAAGAAAGAGAGAGAGAAAGAAAGAAAGAGAAAGAAAGAGAGAGAGAGAGAAAGAAAGAAAGAAAGAAAGAGAGAGAAAGAGAGAGAAAGAGAGAAAGAAAGAAAGAAAGAAAGAAAGAAAGAAAGAAAGAAAGAAAGAAAGAAAGAAAGAAAGAAAGAAAGAAAGAAAGAAAGAAAGAAAGATTTCATTTGATTTTTGAACTGAAGGCTCAGGGCAGCGTACCTCAAAATACTGATAAAATACAATAAAGGGTTAAAATCACACATGCAAAAAATCTTCAGCATAGACTTTCCTCAGTGGTCAGAAAGAACCTCCCCACCTTTGTCACTCGCAGTGGCATGGACTCCTTGGTCTGAGGATCTTTTAGGGCATGCAAGTGACGTTTCTGATTCCCTGATTTTCTAAAAGTGATTTAATGGTATTATTACAGCTAGAACCTTGACACTCGGAAGGATTTTCTCTCACATTAGCTACAATTGCTTTCAGCACATCCCCATCTGCTGGTCATCCTGTTTACTGCAATGAACCTGGTTTGTTTGGCTACTACCCAGGCACAGGTGTTCTCAGTAGCCGCTCTCACCCTGTATGCAGGTTTCCCTGAAGAACTAAAGAAGATGCCATCTCCATTGTACTTTCATGAGGACAGTGTGTCCAGCATAATAAGACCAAGGCCTTTTTTTGTAACAGGAACTCCTTTGTGTATTAGGCAACACCCCCCGGCGTAGCCAATCCTCTGAGAGGTTACAGTAAGCCCTGTAAGAAGAGCTCTGTAAGCTCTTGGAGGATTGGCTACATCAGGGGTGTGTGGCATAATATGCAAAGGAGTTTCTGCTACACAAAAAAGCCCTGGGTACAGCTACAAAACGGGTGCTGCTTGACTTCACCATTATCATCATTGCCGTTGTTGTCATTGCCATCATCTTCTCCTCAGAGCCAGTTTGGTGTAGTGGTGAAGTGTGCGGACTCTTATCTGGGAGAACCGGGTTTGATTCCCCCACTCTTCCACTTGCACCTGCTGGAATGGCCTTGGGTCAGCCATAGCTCTCATAGACCTTCTTCCCCTGTAGTGGTGAAGTGTGCGGACTCTTATCTGGGAGAACCGGGTTTGATTCCCCACTCCTCCACTTGCAGCTGCTGGAATGGCCTTGGGTCAGCCATAGCTCTCATAGACCTTCTTCCCCTGTAGTGGTGAAGTGTGCGAACTCTTATCTGGGATGACCGGGCTTGATTCCCCACTCTTCCACTTGCAGCTGCTGGAATGGCCTTGGGTCAGCCATAGCTCTCTTATCTGGGAGAACCGGGTTTGATTCCCCACTTCTCCACTTGCAGCTGCTGGGATGGCCTTGGGTCAGCCATAGCTCTCATAGACCTTCTTCTCCTGTAGTGGTGAAGTGTGAGGACTCTTATCTGGGAGAACCAGGTTTGATTCCCCACTCCTCCACTTGCACCTGCTGGAATGGCCTTGGGTCAGCCATAGCTCTCATAGACCTTCTTCCTCTGTAGTGGGGAAGTGTGCGAACTCTTATCTGGGATAACCGAGCTTGATTCCCCACTCTTCCACTTGCAGCTGCTGGAATGGCCCTGGGTCAGCCATAGCTCTCTTATCTGGGAGAACCGGGTTTGATTCCCCACTCCGCCACTTGCAGCTGCTGGGATGGCCTTGGGTCAGCCATAGCTCTCATAGACCTTCTTCTCCTGTAGTGGTGAAGTGTGCGGACTCTTATCTGGGAGAACCGGGTTTGATTCCGCACTCCTCCACTTGCACCTGCTGGAATGGTCTTGGGTCAGCCATAGCTCTCATAGACCTTCTTCCCCTGTAGTGGTTAAGTGTGCAGACTCTTATCTGGGAGAACCGGGCTTGATTCCCCTCCTCCATTTGCACCTGCTGGAATGGCCTTGGGTCAGTCATAGCTCTCACAAGGGTTGTCCTTGAAAGGGCAGCTGCTGGGAGAGCCCTTTCAGCTCCACCCACCTCACAGGGTGTCTGTTGTGGGGGAGGGAGATAAAGGAGATTGTGAGCCACTCTGAGCCTCTGATTCAGAGAGAAGGGCGGGCTATAAATCTTCAGTCTTCTTCTTCACCACCACCTCCTCCTGCTCTTCCTCTTCCTCCTCCATTTATGGTCTGCTTTTCTTCCCAAAGTGGGATGTATAGTCCCTGTCTCCTCTATTCCATCTTCACCACAACCCTGTGAGGACGGTTAGGGTGAGAGTTGTGACTGACCCAAGGTCACCCAGCAAGCGTCCACGGCATGAATGGGGATTCAAACTCAGGTCTCCCAGATACGATTCCAACAGTCTAACCACTACACTGCGCTACACTTTGCAGGCTAGTGGTGTGGTAAGGGGTGTTATCTATTAGGTTTGCTGGCTTGTTTGGCTGTTTCATGTTCTGTGGTCTTCGGTAGCTTTATTTGCGTTACCCGCCTCAGAATCCCCATTGCCTAGCAGGAAGGCAGGGACGTACATATTTCCAGTAAATGACAGAGAGCCAATGTGTCATAGTGGGGTTATAGTGTTCAGCATAGGGCTGCCAAGTCCAATTCAAGAAATACCAGGGGACTTTAGGGGTGGAGTCAGGAGCAGGGTTGTGACAAGCATAACTGAACTCCAAAGGGAGTTCTGGCCATCACATTTAAAGGGACCACACACCTTTTAAATGGCAGAGACTGACCAAGAGAGAGATCTTGGGGTCGTGGTAGATAACACATTGAAAATGCCGAGACAGTGTGCGATTGCAATAAAAAAGGCCAACGCCATGCTGGGAATTATTAGGAAGGGAATTGAGAACAAATCAGCCAGTATCATAATGCCCCTGTATAAATCGATGGTGCGGTCTCATTTGGAATACTGTGTACAATTCTGGTCACCGCACCTCAAAAAGGATATTATAGCTTTGGAGAAAGTCCAGAAAAGGGCAACTAGAATGATTAAAGGGTTGGGACACTTTCCCTATGAAGAAAGGTTAAAACGCTTGGAGCTCTTTAGCTTGGAGAAACGTCAACTGGGGGGTGACATGATAGAGGTTTACAAGATTATGCATGGGATGGAGAAAGTAGAGAGAGAAGTACTTTTCTCCCTTTCTCACAATACGAGAACTTGTGGGCATTCAATGAAATTGCTGAGCAGTCGGGTTAGAATGGATAAAAGGAAGTACTTCTTCACCCAAAGGGTGATTAACATGTGCCACATATATATATTTGGCCACTGTGTGACACAGAGTGTTGGACTGGATGGGCCATTGGCCTGATCCAACATAGCTACTCTTATGTTCTTAAATGCCTTCCTTCCATAGGAAATAATGAAGGATAGGGGCACCTTCTTTTGGGGCTCACAGAATTGGGCCCCCTGGTCAAATCTTTTTGACACTGGGGGATATTTTGGGGAGAGGCACTGGATGCTATACTGAAAATTTGGTGACTCTACCTAAAAACACAGCCCCCCTAGAGCCCCATATACTCGCAGATCAATTCTCCATTATTTCCTATAGGAATAAGTCCCTATAGGGAATAATGGAGTTCGCAGCAGACATTTCCCTCCCCTCACCAAGCGGGGGGTAAGCTTCCAGACCGGGGGACCCCCTGCCCCCACCTGGGGATTGGC